>NC_056741.1:309161894-309216894 GCF_019279795.1 Protopterus annectens | reverse complement strand
ACAACATCTATGGTGTTTGACAACTGTTGGCCTTGTAATGTGACATTGGGACATATGAGTACTCAATATGAAAATGTAGCCAAACCCACCCTGCAATGGATCCTGTTATTACACAATCACACCAACACAGGATACTACTGACGCACACACATGCACTCACTTGCTAGTACTGTGTTTCAAACCCTTACCTAGCTATGTATTGGTACTACAGTGTTACACAGTTATTACAGTCGCCATGGAGCTTATATGTTGGAGAGCTGTCCAAAGGTATCTTTAAAGGTGAGTGACATCAGCTGCAGTGCTAAAGGAGGGGAGAGGGAAGTGTAGGAAGTGTGAATGACCACAAAATTAGGTATCAACAAAGACACATACACTCTCATAGTTGCCAGGACCAGGATTAGAACTCCTACCTAACTAGTTTGCTACACTACAGTATTAAGCAGTTATTGTGAGTGCCACAGAGCTAATAGGGCTGAGATTTAGCCAAAGGGTCATTTCAAGGTGACTGACATCAGCAGGTGTGCTAAACTAGGCCAATGGCAGGTGTAGTGGTGTGAATGGCCTCTAAATCATTCATCTCCACACACACACACACACGCACACACGCACACACACACACACACACACACACACACACACACACACACACACACACACACACACACACACACTTACCAGGATTAGAACTTCTACCTAACTTGTTTGCTACACTACAGTATTACATGGCTATCATGAGAACCACAGAGCTTATAGGGCTGAGACTTGGCCGATGGTTTATTTCAAGGTGACTGACATCAGCAGGAGTGCTAATATGGGCAATGGAAAGTGCAGTGTGTGTGACTGGGCCATAAATCATTCCTCTGGAAACACACACACACACACACTCAGTCACACACAACTTTACATTTGACAGGACTGAGTATACAAATGCTACATGAATACTGATTTGTACTATCATCTTACACAATTATCACAAGCACCACAGACACTATAGGACTTAGGGCTACCAAAAGGAATGTGTACAGTGATTGACATCAGCACATCATGTGATAGCCAACTGGATGTGTAGTGGGTGGGGCAAGCCTCATAATGGAATTCTCTCTGTCACTGTCTGTCTCTCTCTTCCCCACATCCCTGTGTGTGTATGTTTGACATATTATAGTGTGCTGGCCTTGGATATGTGTGAGTATTCCTATCCAATGTGTGTGCAAAGCATAAATGGTGTACAATTTGGTGTGTGTGCACAGACATCTGCGAATGACAGATATGTATAGTCCACTGTGTTGTCAGACATGAGCTTCATTTCTCTAAGTGTAGGAGCATGCCCAGTGTGACCTTCTGTATTGAGTGTGTGAATCCATTCCAGGTAGGGTTGTACTCTAGTCCAGGGTTTGGTGTTCTACACATACAGCTAGCAACATGTTTCTGCAGGATATCTGTAGATAGGTTGACAATATGGAGTCACAAAAGGCGACAGATAGGGAGATACAGTAACTACTGCTGTCTGTGCTGCTTGTGTTACACGGTTGGTGTTAGCAGAGATATTAAGACATATGTACTGTTTTACACTGTGATGTATTATGTCATCAACTACTGACAGATATAATTATTTGCTCACAGTTATTTACTGGGAAATACCAGATGAATGAAGCTGAGTCCAGTATTGTGGTCCACAGCCTACACATTCTTGCACACACATGCCATTGTGGAGGGGTAGCTGCAAACACTTTCTGATGGGTCTGTGTAACTGGTCCAGCACCTTGGTACTATTGAATCTGAGGATCCCCTTCTTGTACGTATATCAGCTTAACAGAATGGCCATATCATGCTGTGGCCATACCTCTCAGCTGTACAGATTCACCCAGGTTACCCAGAGGCAGGTATCATATATCTGGTCAGTTCCCCTTCACATTGTGGCTTATGAGCAGTTTGGAGCCACTCATTACTGGGTTTGCAGGCAGGGGGGAGTATGGGCATACATCAGAGTTTCTGACTTCACACACTCCATGACGTCCATGCTCTACACCCCCCCCACTCTGTTATTCTATCCTCTTCCTAACATTATGCAAGCGATATCTGAGAAGTATCCCTATAGTTGACCCTTCATCCCAGCAGTAATTATGGATTGGTCCACAGTTCATGCAGTGGGACATGGGGGGCATGCTACTGGGCTTTGTCAACATGGCCTTGCATTTGTGTTCTGTTGACTGTGTTAGGTTGTTAGTTATGATCTCATGAGATACCATACATTGGCACTACGGGTGAGGCACAATCCTGTGACAGAGGACTGTAGGCCATTTGGTAGTGATGCAGGTCATCTGTAACCGGCCACTGCATTCTGTCACACCTACATTCCCAGGCTGTGAGCCAGTGGATTCCACTGGGGTGATAGGGTAAGTGTGCAAGGTGTTAATGGCAATAGTTCCTGTCCATATTGATCCATTGGTCTGGATGCAGTTGGGGTGCTGCTTACAGCTAAGGACACACCTGTATAGGACAGCTCTTCAGCATGCTGCATTCTGTGCATATTCCCATACAGAAGTGGGGTCATAATGTACTCATTCCCAACAGCAAGCATATGACCTGTGATACACCTGTGGCTGATGGTGGGGTGAGCTGAGTGCATGTGTGATATAGAAGCTACTAGCAGCTGATTCACAGATATACCTGGGACATTCCCCTTATGTTGCCTTGTGCAGGGACATAGGTAGTCTCTCATTACTTCATAACTGTGCCTTTTGTGGTCTGCCAGTGATTGGCCAGACTACATCAGTATTCCATACTACACAGACAACTAATGTGCTACTAACCTGTCTGTACAATTCCAATGCTGTGTGCAGCTGACAGTTAAATTTTATGCACTCTGTCTAGGGTACTTCCACCTGTGTACTGTGTGTATGTATGAGCTCACATTCATGGCATGTCCATCTTTGAGATGGTGACAGATATTGACATCTGGACAGTGAGTATGGATGACTGCTGACATGGGTATTGCTGAAAAGCATTGTGTTTGGCACTGTAGTTGTCAGAACATGGCCCTGTCAACCACAGTACTGGCCATAGGCCACCAAGACACACAGACCCCTGCATATTATACACATGCAACAATCTATCCTGTAGATTGGTCCAGCTTGGGTAATCTGTGCTCCACTGACACTACTCTTCATACTTACATGTTTCTGCATTTCTAAATGGGATTGTGGGGGGGGGGGCACACCTGACAACTTTAAACTATGCTTTGACTGTACTGGTACATCTGGTATTCTGCTGGTTTCCACATTATTTTGTATTCTGACCTATCATGCAGACCGGAGGCATATCAGTGGAGTACAGATCTTAGGTTTTATTGACCTACATTTCAGTTTCAGACTTCTTAACCTTCAGAACTAACATACAACTGCCAGACCTGTTTCAGTCTGTTTGTGTAGGTCTGGAGGGAGGCTGTTTGCCATTGCCATCAATTGTAGGCCTTAGCCCATCCTTTCTTTATGGTCATCTACACCTATCCTACTGGCAGAGGCTGGTTGTGGGTATGTGAGCCTCACTGACATGCATGTGTGTGTCCTATGGACACACATTTGGGCCACTACATGTACTGCAGTGGGATTTGTCACCTTGTCTAGTACTGCCTAGTGTGCTGACACCAGTATTTGTTATGGATTTCATGCTGCCCATATAGGTGTCCAGTATCTGCTGCCAACCCACTCAGCCACCCAATTCCCTTGCATGCTCGCATCCATACCATAGATACAACTATCAGAACATACTATTCCATTCAGTAATTGATAGGAAGAGTGACTTACCTTGTGGCTGGGCCAGTAATAAGGACGGTCCTGGAGGGCTGACTATATCGGATGCACACAGTACTCCATATACATGGTAAAACACAGGTAGTGTCATGTTAGGCATCCCTTTTACTGTATGTGCGAGTCCAAGAGAGGTGTCATTCCCTGGGACCCTATTGTGCCAGTGTATATGCTAAGCGTTGCCTCTTTGCCAAGGTCTGGGCATACAGGGCACGCCTCCTTCTGCCTATATGGGCAGGCTCAAGTGGTTCCGCCTCTGAGTCCCTCTGTGCCTGTGCTGGCCTTGGCAATGGTGGGGGACTTTGTGGCCTTGCCCCATGCTGTTCCTGCAGCAGCTGTTTCCGCAGGATCATATTGTGTAGCATGGCACATACTATGAACATTTGTGTACATGTAGCTAGAGAGTACTGCAAGGCATCACCGGATATGTCCAGGCAGCGGAACCATGAGTTGAGCATCCCAAACACATTCTCTATTTTGATTCATTATGGAGTTCTTGGTCAGGTGGGTGTGCATTTCTGAGGGGTGTCATCAGCCATGGCTCCAGTGCGTAGCCAGCATCCCCCACTAGGTGGCTGTATGGGGTGTCCCCAGTGGCAAATGACTGGTACAGCTGTGTCATATGCCATATGTAGAAGTTGTAATAGCTTCCCGGGCTGCCAGCACACATATTCTTTATAAAGCCCTGGGCATCGTACATGACCTGGCAGTTGATGGAGGTGAAGCCCTTGTGGTTAATGTAAACCCTACCCCACTTGCCGGGTGGTGCTTTGATGTGTATGTGCATGCAGTCTATAGTACCCACTACCTCAGGGTATTCTGCTATTTGGTGGAAGAAATGCATACTGCTGGTCAACGCCTCACGGGTGATGGGGAAATATATGTGCGCACCGGCATGTGCTGTCATGGCATCCAGGAACTGGTGGAGTACGTGGATACTGATGCCTGTGAGATCCCCATGATATCCCCAGTTGCCCTTTGGAAGGTACCTGTGGCTAATATTCTTAGGCCAACACATATCCTGGTATCCACTGGGATGGGCTCCCCTCTGTTGGTTCTGTGTGTGAGGTGGGGCTGGCACAGCTCAACAATTTGCTGTAGAATGTCCCTGTCCACCCTATAGTGCTCCACTATCTCCAGATCATGTAGGCCTTGGTAGGTTAGCCTTGGTCTGTACACTCTTCTCCTCCTCCTCACTGTGGGATGGTTGTTAGCATTCACATCCTCACCACCCTCAGCTTCTGCACATATTGATGTATGAGAGCGACATCAGCCCCTATCATTTTGCTAGTTTTGTCAAGTAAAATTTCACCCACTGTGTATACCAGTGGTGTAGAGTTTGTTGGAAAAAACAGAGTGAAAGGGGTTTGCATAGTTTATGGTACTGTGCTGGGCTGGACTACTGCCTGTGTAATTGGCTAATTCTGATTCATTTCAACTGCCAGCTATGCTACTTCTCCTTGATTGAATTCCTACTGCTGTTTTCCCTTCCCATTGCCTTCCCGTTTAAGCCCCGAGGCATGGTGCGCACACCCATTTAAGCAGGGAAAGCAGTGCTAAGCAATTTGAGACACACCCCTTTCCTTAGCTCTGCTTAGCTAAGAGCAAACAAGGGCCATAGGGCTCCATTAAGTTTACACCAACCATGGCACACCCCCTACTGAAGTCATCCTCTTGTCCTGCCTACATGGCTCCCTATTCCTGCACCTGCATAATTATGTGCAGGCTTCCACTAGGTAGAAATCTGTGGTTCAGTATAGGTCACTTCATTTGCATACCCCAGTGTGCAGGTCCATAATTACAATTCCCAAGCACACCCTTTCCCCTTGGTAACCAGTGCTCCCTTGTCTTGTTTACATTCTGCCTGCCATTGACTATAATGGCAGAATGCATATTTCTGTTAAATGGCAGTTTTTCCCTTTTTTTTTTTTTTTTTTTTTTTTTAATTTTTTTTATTTTTGGCACCTCTGTGTTAGCACGCCGTTGTCCTTAGCTTAAATGGCTGAGATCAGCCAAAAAAAAAATTATGTGACTTTTCATGCCAATGGCCTTATATTTGGCTTGTCTGTTCTACATAATGCATGCTTTTCACGAGCTGTCATACCTCTGTTTTGTCAGATGCAAAAATGTATTTGGCTACTAGCCAAATACAGTTTTGCACTGACACTGTTCCTATACGGAATCCGTTCACCTTGCTGGATCGCAAACTCACCTGATTTGCATGGGTTTCACCAGCAAATGAGGTGGTTTGCATACTGAATGGAATTCCATGCAGGAGTACTATAGGGCTACTCGTGCACGCGAAAACGGCCCTATCCTGGATCACAGGGCAGCCATATTTCGTGCAGGAACTGCTATACTCTTCCTGCATGGAATTTGGCCGTTTGTAAATCCAGCCCAAAGTTATACTCTTTGGAACACATAGGAGACTCTGCATTTCCTCCAGTTGTGGAATATCATTCATAATAGCAGCAGCATTCCCAGAGTCAACCACAGATTTCTGATACCTAGCTTTCATATTACTGACTTAAAACCCAATCAACTCCTCTCCTGATCAAGGAACATTTCTCCCTTTCATTCTCCCTGAAAGCAGAATCAGTAACAGGGACAGGAATCCTTCTTGTTCACATAATGTATGACCTACGGATTACTGCTACCACTTACCTTAAGTAAAGAAACCTATAGATTCATCATCCTTGTCTCCAAGACAAAGCACTTTTATCTCACTTTAATAAAAGTCAAATGCCTGCCAGTATAAAAACATGCTTAATTATTACATAGATCCCTTATTTTCAAACTATTTAAACTAAACTATTTTCTATTTTTTCTTATCGCCTGACTATGAAAACTTCAAAATACAATCTTAGATCCATCCTTACAGGATCACTTCAAATCCCACATATCAAGCTTTACTGCACCTTCCACAGCTTTGCTCATCTTGTTTCTCACCTATTGGAATCCTTTCTAGTCCATTTTTTTGAAAAAGGAAATCCATACCACAAATCTTCTCATAATATATAGTATACCTCCCTTCAAGCATAAATCACTACATTTCCATTGTAAATATTGTACACTTTTTTATTCATTATTCACATTTGTATTTATTCAGTATTTATCTGAGCTGTCATTATTCCTATAGTTTCAAACAAAAATGCTGGTTCTCACAGTGATTATTAACGTAATTGTTGTATTATAAGAAGCTAACTTGCACATTGTGTTAGTTACTTTGTTACCCCAGGCTGGCCTGAAAAATGTCCATTTGGGTCAGTAGTATACCACAGTTAACAAATGTATGTAAGTAGGTAAATAAATAACATAGAAGGTACATGCAGATAGACAGACACAGACGGACAGAGGCACACACATCTACTTGAGTGTTTGCGATTTTATACATGTATTGCATGTATTCATGCACAGGCATTCATGCATTGGTGTGAACACATTATAAAAGGCTTCCCATTAGCCACAATTGATCCCTTCTTTCTTCGATCTGTAACAAGAACTGTGAATATAGACAGCTGAGAAGGAAATCAAATGCAAAGATCCTAAAAATACTGCAAGTTATTAGTCACATATAAACAAGAGTGTAATTGCAAGATCCACATGTCAAAACTGTATGCAGTGCCATTACATGTTAAGATGATACATATGGCAAGTAGAAAATAGCAACATAGGGTCATGACAGTCAAACTTCTTGAAGGCCAGTAGGTTATTTGCTTATAACTGAACACATGAAGCTGTACATACAATACAAAGAATTGTGACACTCGGCGATTTCTAAGCACCCTTGTACATCACCTCCTGTTGTCACGGGAGCTACATACTATTTTCTCACTGGCCGTTGTTGCCACTCATAAACATATCCACTGGTCTCTGCAATGTGTATTTGGGTGGTGCTATTTGTCCACAACTCACACAGCTTAAACACATTATTCACTTAAAAATAAAACAGTAATTTTTTTTGTAAAACTTTTAAGAAATACCTCCACTCAGTTCAACATTATGCTTATTGCAGTAACAATGGCATTTGTGCACTGCACACATTGTTTACATTTAGGTCTCATAACTGTCTATCTGTTGTTCTGTGACAAAACTTGAATCTTTGCATTTGCTTTCCATCTCGGTTGTTTATATTCACTATTCAGTTTTGAAACTTAGCCACAAATAAGTAATTCACAATAAGACTTTTATAATGTGTGTGCTTGCATGTTTGTTACTGATTGTGTATTTATATATGTATACACAGTTGCAATGCACATGAGCACATGTATATGTATGTGTGAGTGTGTGTGTGTGTGTGTGTGCATGTGTGTGTGTGTGCATGTGTGTGTGTGTGTGTGTGTGTGTGTGTGTGTGTGTGTGTGTGTGTGTGTGTGTGTGGGTTTGGGTGTGCAAGTTTGTGTGTATATAAATGAGTTCCTGTCATGAGCTGAAATTATCAAAAAGTTCAGGAGTTTGAAATACTGACAACATTTGACAGTTATTTGGTTGAGTGAGATTGTTGTGCACTGGGGACTGGGAATGCAGTCTTTATCCACTGTAATACAATTTTGGGGTTGATTTATATAAGTCACAGGTGGATAGGAGGTGCAGGTGGTGCTTGCCCCTGCAAAAAATGTTTTACCCTTTGTAGCTTTTCAATTTTTTAGATTCTATATGTTTTTGATGTTTTTATACTCAAACTTGTGATACTTTGAGCAACTGAATTTTATATGTATATACTTGTACTTTACTGCTGTCATGCACCAAAACACTGTACAACAAGTACGCTGAAGAAGATAGAATATCATTCTAGTTTTATTAAAGTAAAATAAAACAGACACAGACAGCTGTAAAATCCAGGATAGGCCTTTACTGAGTGCAAAACACAAGCGCTTTCACAATCTAGCTTCTTGAGGTGTCTGCGTCTACAGCTGTCTGCGTCTCTGTTTTATTTTATATTATTTGTCTACAGTTCTTTGGAGACGTTTCAGTGGGTGTTCTCTTTTTGGCAGGTTGTTTTTTGTTCTTTAGTTTTATTAAAGAGTTAATTTGCTCAAAAGAAGAGGATTCACCCTTCTCCAAGGGTGTGTGATTTCAATGACAAACTATAACAGTAGTGGGAAGTGGTAATGCAGCTCCCTCGTGGAATGACGATGGGTAAGCATCCCCTGCGGGGGAGGGGGACATTTTCTGAGTGCTGTTTGGGCTGACTCTACCATTTGTTTTGCTCATTTACTTGTGTTTGGTGTTCTGCGGCTTGGGCTTTAACTCAAGTCTTCCAAATATATCTCTTTCTATTTAATTTCTTTCTGTGTGTGTGTGTGTGTGTGTGTGTGTGTGTGTGTGTGTGTGTGTGTGTGTGTGTGTGTGTGTGTGTGTGTGTGTGTGTGCATATATGTATAGATTGATAGATTTATAGATGTACATGCACACACATACACACACATACATATATATATATAGGTCTAATTCTATATCCTGAAAAGCTACAGTACCGAACACTGGAAGATTAAGACAAGAAGGACAAAACTCAAAATCATGACTTGTGTAAGTATTCCCACAGCAAGTGAATACTTACCAGAATAATAGTAAATCACAGCACACCAGCAAAAACGCACCTAGGTGGGGGGCTACGCCTACCACACCCTCCCCAACTATATATACCAACTCCAGGATTGCACTACAGTGGAGAGAGAGGGCATAATTCCCCCACTGGACAAGTGTTTACTTGCCCTGGGAATACTTATGGGATTCGTGATTTTGAGTTTCGTCCTTCTCGTCTCAATCTTCTGTATAGAAGTAGATCCATATATATATATATATATATATATATATATATATATATAAATATATATATATATATATATATATGTATGTATATGAAGGTCAGCAGGACTAAGACAGAATATATGTGTGTGAATGAGAGGGAGAATAGAGGAATGGTGAGGATGCAAGGAGTAGAGATGGCGAAGGTGGATGAGTTTAAATACTTGGGGTTAATAGTTCAGAGTAACGGTGAGTGTGGAAGAGAGGTGAAGAAGAGAGTACAGGCAGGATGGAGTGGGTGGAGAAGAGTGTCAGGAGTGATTTGTGACAGACGAGTACCTGTAAGAGTGAAAGGGAAGTTCTACAGGAGGGTAGTGAGACCAGCTATGTTATATGGGTTGGAGACAGTGGCATTGACAAAAAGGCAGGAGTTTGAGCTGGATGTGGCAGAATTAAAGATGTTAAGATTTGCACTTGGTGTGATGAGGGTGGACAGGATTAGGAATAAGTATATTAGAGGGTCAGCCCAGGTTTGAAGGTTTGGAGACAAAGCCAGAGAGGCACGATTACGTTGGTTTGGACATGTGCTGAGGAGGGATGCTGAGTATATTGGGAAAGAGATGCTAAGGATGAAGCTACCAGGTAACAGGAAAAGAGGAAGGCCTAAGATAAGGTTTATGGATGTGGTGAGAAAGGACATGCAGGTGGTTGGTGTGACAGAGCAAGATGCAGAGGACAGGAAGAAATGGAAACAGGTGATCTGCTGTGGTGACCCCTAAGCAGCCGAAAGAAGATGATGATGATATATATATATATATATATATATATATATATATATATATATATATATATATGTATATACATTGAGTGAGAGTGCTATACCTAGACCCACGCATAGACATAAATATATATTTTTCCTCACTGCTCCTTCAGCACCTACTGATATGCAGTCTGTTGGTGTGGTGGTCAGGTGATTTTGGAAATACAGCTCATATTCATACACAATGTGCTGCGGTGGTGGTGCTGCGATAGTGTTGTCGCCTCACAGTAAGACGTTGTCCTGTTCGATTCTCAGCTAGAGCGTCTTCTGTGTGGAGACATGCATAAATGGGCGTACCTTCGTTGAAGGTTGTGCATCAGGGCTGGCAACTCGGCACGTAAAAATCTACTGACAATCATTAGCGGACCGAAGTTCCGCTGTGGTGACCCCTAACCGGGAAAAGCCAAAAGACACAACAGCAACATTCATCTTACACAATGTACATGGTGCTTAAAGGGTTAGATGAGGGGAAATGGTCATTTTATTGATGATAGCATATGACCAGGTAATCAACTTAGGTTACCAAAACAACATATACAGTGCATGACTTCATTGTTTCCATTTAACACTGGAGTTTAGACAGTGTACAGTTGGCAAACCAGTCGAGTTTGTTTACATTTCAGAATCATCATTTGTAGTCCTTATATGTACTGAATACCAGGTAAGATAAACCCAGTTTAGCAGTGTCAAAATCAATCTTGCTGATGTTGTACTGAGACTAATAAAATCCCTGTAGCAATGAGTCAGTAATGCTTGAAAGAAGATTGTGTTTCTTTATTTTTATAGGTTCATAGAAGGTTACTAGGCTAATGGCCCTAGAGCCCTTACAAGCCTAGCCATATTTATCCTGAGTTTCTCCAGTTGTCACTGGTTAGGTGAGTAAAGTTCGCAGAGGTAAGGGTCTATGGTAGCCAATATCAACTTTCTCTGTCCAGGAGGCACATGGGCACAACCCCAAGGATGAATTTGCAGTCACCCATCCATTGATTTAGGTTGCATTTGAAGAGGTTCAGGGAAGGTCTCTCCGTCATATGAACTGGAGTTTGTTCCAAAGAAATGGCTGTCTCTCAGAGATGTTTATAACTCTCCAGCATGAACAGTTTCTGTCAGCAGAGGCTAGGTTACGATCCCGGGATTGAGTGACCCTCATGCAGTTTGATTTATGAATGTGTAGCATTTTCATCAGGGCTGGGTCAGAGACTGTCATATAAGCCAGGCACAGGCCATCCCTTAGCAACCTGTAGGAGACAGGAACAGAATACAATGACAGAGCTATCAGTCTTTCTGCATAAGACTTGCTTTGTGTACCTTGTAATTTCCTGGTGAGAAACCTCTGTGGTCTCCCCTATTGCTGCAGATGTCTGGTGAAGTACATGCAAAAGGGAGCATTGTACTCAATTACTGGTCCAGTGAGGGCTGAATATAATGGAATTATAATATCCTTACATCTAGATGTGATGCCTTTACTTAGAAGATGTGCCACATAGAAGGATTTCCTTATTACTGTGAATATATCATGGTCAAAGATCAGATTGCTATCAACCTGAGTACCCAGATCACATACCACTCAGTATACAGTTAGGGGGAGTGCTGTCTATAGTGTAATTAGCAGGGATGTCAGATTTCTCAAAGGGAATAATAATGCATTTTTTTGCATTTAGCTTTAATCCGTGGCTTTGGCACCAATCATTTGTCTGCATTAACCCTGCCTGCAGTATATTAACATCACAGGGGGACACGGTGATTGCTCTCAACTGGCAATCATCAGTGAACTTGGTCAGCCCCAGGCCATCCAAGTTTTCCCTGACTGGAAATTCTGAACAGTAAAGGACCCAGCACAGAACCCTGTGGCACGCCACTGGTGACTGGTCTTTTGCTAAAGGTGAAGTCACCCACCTTGACAGTATGTGTCCTGTTGGTGAGCCATTTGGCTACTCATCTGGTAATGTAGGGGTTAAATCCCAAATGGGAGAGTTTTACTGTGATATCTGAGTGGGGGATTGTGTCAAATACCTTGGCTAGGTTAAGATATGTAGTATGGACTATCTTTTCTTGTCCAGGGCTTGGTGATTTTCTTGAAGAAGTTAACTGTGTTTAACAGGCATGATCTGCCTTTAATGAATTCCAACAGGGTGGGGTCTAGAGTTGGAGATTAGCTATGCCATTGTTAATAAGGTCCATAATGATTCTTTCCATGACCTTGCAGATGAGGCTAGTCAAGCTTATAGGCTTATAATTCCCAGAGTTGGTTGATGGTCCTTTGTGCAGAGTGATTACGGTTTCTGTCCTTCATTCTACCAGAGCATAGCCACTTTGCAGGCTATGGTTAAAATGGGATCCAAGTGGGTCTGCTAGGTCATGTTTTAAGTTGTTTAAAAGGCAACCTGGGATGTTGCCTTTTCCCATTGAAGCTATGTTTTGGGTCCTGGAGAGCACCAAGATGACCTGCTCTCTTGAGATAATAGCCTGAAGAATGGTGGCAGGTATATTTTAGGGGATGACTGGAGGGACAGGGGAGTGAAGTTTGCTCCAAATCTGTCAGCTAGCAGGTTGGCTATTATGTCAGGTTGAGTATGGGTGGTGCCACCCACAACCATTTCATTGCATAGCTGGGTAGTCCCTTTTAGATTTGGGATGTAGTTAAAGAATGTCTTGTGATAATCCTTAGCCAGGGAGGCTATTTTTACTTTGTAATTAGCTTTGGAGGACTTGACAAGATCTCTGATTTGTTTTTGAGATTGAGAGCATATCTGGTCTTATAATTACATTGAACAAGACCAATTTATGGTCCGATCTTACTAGGGAGGACATCACACAGGGGGAAGGGGGGCATGCAATGCTCCCCCATGTTAGTGATTACTGTGTCCAGGACATTTGATCCTCTTGTGGGTATGTTGACTAGCTGTTCCAGAGGAAAAGTTCAAGAACCTCTGAGCCAGCATGTTTCTGGTTGTGTATATTTCCCAGTCGATGGCAGGATAATTATAATCACCCATGAGTAAGGTGTTGCTGGGCTGTATGGCAAGTGACTCCACTAATTCAGGTATGCAGTATGCTTTTCCTGTTTCATGATCGGGGACCTATAGCTAGCTATTATGTGGTAGGAGGCTTTGCCTATAGTTAATTGGATATGGAATAGCTCAAGAGTCATGCTGTATGAGCAGTCTAGAGGTTTACTTATACTTAATGAAGATGGATACACCTCCTCCTTTGGTCCTTTCATGCTCAGTTTGTGGTCTAAATGCATGGAAGGCATTGCAGCACTACATGGCTGGGGTGCTTTCTGTGCCTTTAAATCATGTCTCGGTGACTGGCACAGATGTCGGCATCTTCCAAAGTAAGGAGTGCTTCTAGGAAATGCAGTTTCTTGTTAGACTCCTAATATTAAACAGCAGTACCTTGAGTTTATCTAGAGAGGATTTTGTTATGTTGGGAGGTTGGTTATTTTGATACTGCCTAAAAAGGCACAATAGGGGTGGCTAATTCCTTTGCCAGTATCCTAAAGCCTAGAGGAGACAGATGCAGGCCATCTCTGGCAAATCAATGTGGCCTGTCGACCATGTCTTCCCACGCTGACAGACAGTGCCTGGTGTCAGTCCAAGGGGATACACTAAGCCTACTGTTAAAGTCAAACATTTTTTTTTGTATTGTGGCATCATCCTTGGAGAAGATGGAATGCTGCTTAAGGCTAGGCTTATACCTGCCTGTGACACATAATCTATAAGCTCAGTAATGTCTCTCTTCATATAGTCCAGTGAGGTATGTTTCAGGTTATTCACCCCACATGGACTATGATGGAGTCATACCGGTACTTATGGTTGAGTGACTTGAGTGGCTTGGGTGACTTGACAGATCCTGGCACCTGACAGGCTGCTAACTGTAACTCACTTCTTATGGAGTCACCTATGACCACTACATTAGGATTTTTGGTGTTATGCCTTATGGGATTATTTGTTGAGACACTGGTGTATGTTATTATGTGTTGTGGTTGTTTTTTGCATTATGTGTGTGGTTTCCATTTGGGAGGCCTCTGATCTTTTGGTAAGTTACTAGTGAGTACTTCTACATATGTGGGTTTATGTGTCATGTCCTTATTTAGTGTGGGAAATGTGTGTCTGCTGATAATCTATTTGGCATTACATTTGTCCTTTATGTGAGACTCTTGCCTTCAGTTTCATAGTGTAATTACATCTCTCACAAAAAAGTATTTGTTAGTTTCAGGACTAAGTGGTTGTCAGTATACATGAGACAATTTCTGGATTGTCTCAGGATGCCCATGTCTGTCGGGCTGGCCAGAGGGATGATGGAAAACTGCCTGTCCATGACAGCAGACTCTTACTGTATGTTTTATTAGAGAAGAGAATTGGGTTAATTTTACAGGACTGTGATGGTAAGCACTGAGACTACAAGAGGGACTTGTACTTTGTATAGGCTAAGGTTGATCAATAAGGCAGTATTGCTCAGTGCACAACTGAGCCATTCATTCCTAGAGCAGCAGAAAAGCTTGGAAGGGTCTCAATCAGTGACGACTTATGGCATCGGACTGCGGGACAGCAGCCCCCCCCCCCCCAGCTGTGTGAAGAAAAAAGAAAAGCACAACTTGTAAAACAAAATATTTTTAAATTAAGAAAAATGGCTGGCTTACTATAAAAACGAGTCTGACTGACTCGCAAAGTCTCAGAACTCAAACTGCGCATGCTTGTTGCTCGGTGAGTTCCAGGTTTTTTTTTTGGTTGTTTGTTTTTTCCCTGCCTGCTGGACTAGGCAGTCCAGACTATGGGGAGTTCTGCATCAGTGAGTGATGAACAGAAGTCTGTGAGGTAACCGCACAGTAAAGTGGAAGGGGGCGGACTGCCACATCCGCAGTCACACATGTGATGTGAATGGCAGGGTGACTACTGATTGGTTCTCGCTCTCTTCCTGAAAAAGAGAGTGAGAAACAATCAATATTATCAGGCAGTACAAGGCGAGATAGGTACTTTTGCTTTTTGCTGTAGCTACAGTACGTACATGCGGGTACACTAGAGCCACTGATTGCTGCCTAGCCTTGCTAAATAATATTATTTATATCCTAATCCCTGGCTAATCTATCTAATTTTCTTTGGGTTGGGTGCTTTGCTTGCTTGCAATACAAGTTCGGAGAGGAAAGATTCCACAGTAGAGTGAATTGCTGAATCCTTCTTGACAAGCGCTAGCAGCCAGCAGCTACTTAAAAAAAAGCCTATTCGTCATGAATGACAGTTAGAAACAGACACACACAGTCTCAGACTCAATCACTCATCATTTCTTGATTTTTTGGAGGTAAGTGTATCTGTGCTGAGATTCCATACAGTGCCAGTAAATGTAATATGATAGATGTGGTCAGGCCAAACTACTTGTCATTCTGGAAGCAAACGACCAAATCATATTTATCTTCCGGTCTCTCTAGTTTTCCTTTTCACATTCTGTGTATATATTATTTGATTATACCTGAAAATGCATTAAGAATGTTTTACATTCTAGTTTCTCATAAATGTATCAAAAATTCTTATAACAGTGTTATAATCATAGAAAAATAGACTTTTATCAAATAATATAAAGTCAGCAGGTCTTTAAAGACTACATTTCTATACAGAACAAAATAACAAACAAACATAAAAAACAATAAAAAACAAAATAAGAAATTATTCATAGAATCATATTTACGTTTGACATGTTCACAGAAGTAAACTTTAGTGAACTTGGATGAACTTTGTGTTGCTTGATTCACAAAAATAACAAGGTATAAACCATTCAAATTCACAACAGTAATACTTTTAAATGTGTGTCACTCAAGCATGTCAACCTGGAAAATTCCTTTTTAAGCAGTTCATGAACCCCATCCTTTTGAAATGTGTCCTTATTTTTGAGACTGTATTCCCCCATTATTGGCTTCGTCCAGGTTTTTTGTGCTAAGGTTGAGAGCTATGGTGAGAACTGAATTTACTGAATAAGTCTGGGGCTGTATTCCCCTATTATTGGCTTTGTTCAGGTGTTTTTTGCTAAGAGGTTGACAGCTATGGTGAGAACTGAATTCACTAAATGGTAGCCATTTAAGTTTCATTTTATTCTAGCAACTTTCCAGCATTATAAAAGCAATGTTTAAAATGTGTACCTGGTTTTTGGGCTTTTGTCCCCCCGCTCCCCCAGTAAATTTTGGCTTTTTCCAGATTTCTTGTGCTGCAAAGTTCAGAGATACAGCTGAGTGACAAATAGATTTTACAAGGAGCTGAGAGCTGCAGGGGAACAAAAGTTTAGTGCTGCTTATGTTGACTCTGCTTGCAATGTTAATAGCACAACTGGTAGTGTACTGGCTTTTGATGCAGAAGGCTGTGGGTTCTACTCCCACAGTATTGTGATGCATTGCTGATACCGCACTGTGTTATAAAGGGGGTGGATGCTGCAGTCCTTTTTGGTGAAGATACCTAGTAACTATGAAACTGTTATCAGTTTGCCATCCATTCCCTATTGCAATATTACTAGCTTATCATTTTTAATGCTACATAGGCAATTTATTCCTCAAGGGCAACAGGCACTTTATTTGTAGATGGAACAATGAAATATAAAGTTGTTTGCTAGCAATAACCTCTTCATTAGTTACATATTTCTTTAATGTGGAATTATTTAGATGACTTTTTCTACTTCATAGATTGTGCATATTTACTGATAGGACTGTAGAAGTTTGAATGGACTTTTATGATTGAAATGTTCTGAATTGGGCAGTTTTGTCATTATTGGTGCATGCATTCTGTTTCATTGTTTACTGGAAAAATGTTCAAAACAATATAATTTAATACAGTCAGGAAGGTGTATCAAAGAGCACATGTATGTTTCATGTGCAAGGGGCCTATAATTTGAAAACAGCCCATAGTTAATCTTTATCTGCCACTGGCAAAATGTATTTTCTTTGAATGTGGATTTCAATGCTGTTTCAATGAATGTAAGTTTCAAAGGCAGAGACGTTTTAATGCTAAGTCTATTTTCATTGTGAAACTCCATTGCTTTGTTTAGCAGATTAGATTCTATTAGTGTTTGTGCTGTAAAATGCAAAATTAAACTTTCGAATGAAACCCAAATCATCGCAGAAGTAAAGCAGTACACACATTACAATGTTTATAGTAAATGGGGTGAAATAACCAAAGAATGGGACATTGGAATGGCTGTAGGAGGAGGCTCCATTCGACCATGATTTTGTGAGGGGGGAAGGGCAGCAAACTCAAAGACAGCCCCGGCTGAACTATACCTCTCAGTTGTCCAGATTTTTGCAGAATTAATAGATTTTTGCTTCTTATTTTTGGTTTGTTCCTCATAAAATTTGTGGTTTTCTGGCAAATCATTTAGGAATGAAGTCACTAAATAATGACAGACATTGAGTTTCAGACGTCATAACCTTCAGAAAAATGCATGCTAAAGCAAGACCTGTTATTCTATCAACTGCCTTAAGTTTATACAAGAGCAATTTTTAGTAGTGTTTGTATGTTCCCCCAAAATATTTGGCCTTGTCCAGATTTCCTGCATTAAGAGGTTGAAAGGTACGTGCAAATAAATCGCTTTATAGAATTAGGAATATCCAAACCTCTCAACTGTCCCCAATTTTGGCTCATAATGTTGCTCTTCCCCTTTGGCAATTTTGGAAGAAAAAGTGGAGAGTTTACAATTATAAATAACTGTAATGATCAGAGTTATAGATTATTTTTATTTCAGAAATGTATGTAGATTCTCTTATTTTTGTCAGTTGCTCAAGTTAACAGTACTAATATTAAAAAGGTGTCCCTTCTTTGACAGGTTCCCAGCTGTATTGTGTGGCAACTTTATATTTTTGCATCACATTTTTGGTCCATTTTTCATAAAATTGTGGTTTTCTGGCAAATTAGTGGCAAATCATTAAAGATTTAAGTTAGAAAATAATGGCAGACATTTGAGTTTCAGATTTCATACCCTTCAGAAAATTCATACTAATGCAAGACCTACTACTATTATATTATCTTTCTAAGTTTATAAGAGCAATATTTAAAAATTGTCCTTATATTTGGGCCTGTGTCCCACTTCTATGTATGGCTTTGTCCAGATTTCTTGCTCTGAGGTTGAGAGGTATGAGTGTCAGAGCCATCACAGTCAGCCAGAGACATTTCAAATTGTGAAATACTTGTTGCACCCCACTCCCCCATGTAGTGACTCTGGATGTGTCCAAGCAAGGCAAGGAGCAGTTATGCAGTGTAAGTGTGCAGAATATTCCCCCATCCAAAGCAGACACAAGTATGACAATGGCTTTTTATCTGTCCTTGATTTTACAGAATGTTCTGGTTTTCTGTCATATTTTTATACTGTTGATTTATGCTTATTATTCAGAAAATGTGTGCTGTCGCAGCACTCTGTTGCTGTGTGTTTAAGTAGCAATGCTTTAATGACCATCAGGTAAGCTTGTTGGAGATTGTAAGATGCAAGTACGCTTTAATAAGCATGCTGTTAAAGAATTACCAACATTGAAATCTTTTTTGTTGTTGCCATGCAGAGAATATTTACATAACTAGATAACATATAAGCATTAGGTATTGAAATGCATATGACAGTATTTGTAATAAAGGACAGGATTATAGTATTTTCAGAAGCTCATTACATTTGTTGGAGACTTGCCGTCATCTTTGCAGGCTTTACCCGTAAACTAAACAATGCCAATCTATCATGTGTGCTCCATAACTTGTGCAGTAATGCTTTAAGCAATTTATCTTGAGCTTATTTCTTGTTTGCTGTTCATTTTTTACTTTGATCATGTCTTCCCCATGAAACAAGTAGATAGTTGTCAGGCAGCAGGTCTTTTTTGGATAAGAAACATTTTTACAAGTGGGGGTATTGCAGAGATTGCTACTTTCAGCATGTTACTTGGTAGTTTTCTAAAGCTGAATATAAATTATAATTAGAAATGCACTGCAAGGCGAAGTGGTTTGAGTTGAGTGCTGCTTGTTTTTTTTATACTTGATTTTGACTGGAATTCCAGTAATGTAGTTAAAAATTAATTTATTTTTTCATGCCTCACAACTTTTGTGTTTCCATCTAGATATTAAGTAAGCTGTCATGTAGCCAGTACATTGAAATATTTTTTCTTCTACACTTCATTTTGTCTTGATTGGACTCTTGTAATGATGGTTTGGCACCCAGGGCAGCATATTTAGTTAAAGTTCCAGTTGTTGTGGTTTTGAGCATAGCCCCACCCCTTCCCGGTTGGCCACACCCATTCCCATTGGCCCCACCCATTCAGCTGTTGCCTGCAGCCCCCCTTTAATTTGAAGTCACCAGCCGCCACTGGTCTCAATGACAGCTGTTTAAGGAAAAACTAAACTTCTAGGTCTTTGCATCTATACAGGGCACTGCTAATTACTACTGAGTGAAAGCAGCTCCTCACCAATGTAAGGCTTAAATATGAGCAAAGAGAAACATGTTTTAAGCTAATTACCAATCAGGAAAGTACACAATGTGCCTTCTACCAGCAATCCCTAACTCAGACAGGTTAGATCAGCACACTTCTGCTACAAGGATGCAGAAAAACACCTCCTTAATCTAGAGTAGCTGGTTCGGAGCAAACGTTTAACAATACCACACAAACTACCTACAACAGTCCTACAACTAACAGATACAATGTAATACAATGTGATTAATTACTTAAAGCAGCAGCAGACAATACATTTTTTTAAACTGTTAAAGTACAGGAACAGTATATAATAGAAGTGCAAAAAGATACTTAGAGCCCTTTTGTGTTCTTCCTAGCTCAGACAGACCAGGTAAACACCTACTGCCACTTGATTCCTCCTAATGTAAAAGTACAGTAAAGCAGTGTCTGGAGTGAAATGCTACCACAACAAACTTAAACGATACAAAATGCTACTGCAAATAAATGTAAAGATACAGATACAGCAGTGTAATTTAAAAAGCTAATAAAAATGTGAACATTCAATAGAAGTACTTTGCTTTGTATAAAAGTGCCAAGAGCCACTCAGTTGTGAGGAATTTATAAAGACACTAAAACAAGCTAAGCTGATTAATAAGTCCTCCAGACAATAAAACTGCATGCAGAAATCTGTAGTGTTTCCCTAATCTAAACCAGACCAGACTACCTCCCAGTGCATTAGTTGGAAAATCCACTGACCTCTTGATGTAAAAATGAGTGCTTGCTAGAGTGTAAAAAGATACTACTTTATCCAACAGCTAGCTAGATAATGAATTCAGGGCAAGTAAATCAGCAGAGCAGACAATGAAGAGAAAAAGTGCACTTTTTCCTTCTCTTGAAAGATGTGTACTATTTTTCCCATTTATTTCCTTATGAGGTAACAGTATTTTCAGAGGATTCAAACCACTTCTGTCTATGGGGCAAAGCTCTTTTTATGTTATATTATAGCCAATTTCCCTGTCTCATAAAGATTTTGGTTCAGTATACCGCTAATCGTGGTTTAAGATAGTTAAATAAGAAGGCTTTATTGGTAGGTCGGTACATATGTCTGCACGGGCTCCTCTATTAGCTATGAGAGTCTATTTCCCCTGTTTCTCTCAAAAAAACACTCTAGTCTCCTAGTCTTCATGAGAGGTGCTAGCACTATACAACTAGGAATTTTACCCCATCTTACCTTGGCTTAATTGTCCCCTCTGCTGGCTGATTCTATCACTCAGGATGCTATTTAAACCCAAGTTGCTAGCAGCACAGAGATCTGGTCATTATATTATTGGGCCAGCATATGGTCACATGGTCAGCCTACTTGCTGCTCATACCTTACGTTTTTTTGGTCTGGCTAATGGTCATGCTATCTCTTTCTCACTCTTTCCCACCCTCTTTCTTTCTCAGAGCTTGTATCACAGAGCAGTTTTACAAAATACATTCAGCCCAGAATGTCATTAAGCTGCCTCTACTATTGCACAGCTTGCCGTGTACTTAGTGTGCACAAATCACAACATTTCTTTGATGGACGTAGAGGCTGTGGTAGCAAAGTGGTGTGTTAAACTTAATGGGTATGCATTACACTGCGTTCTATTGCAAAGTCCAACAAGGTCAGTGTATCAGGAATGAAGTGAAATACATGCTAATTCTCATTCTTTTTTAGCATCACACAATAGGTCTTCAAAGGAATTCAAGAGCAAGTCTACACTGCACATAATAATAATTATTTTTCCAATGCATGCAAAACACCTTTAGAATAGTCTAGCTTATATAGTGCAAGAGTTTTGATCATAATTCTAGGAAACTGCAAAGGTCAGCTAATACTGTTAATTAGAATACTAGCAAACTGCAGGGGATAGCTCGTCATTAATTATACACACAGAAAGTGCACACTATAGAATTCATTTTCCTTGTGTAGTCTGGTCTATGAGATGTTCAAATTTAATTGCACAGTGTACTTTGCAGAGCATACATTTTTCCTTTTTCGCTCAGGATGATACCCTTTGAGCAACTCAGAAACTGTCAGTGAAACACAATATGAGCAAAATATTGCTTTGCAAACAATGTCTGACAGACAGCAGTGTGTGGTTCCTGCAAACTTCTATATAGAGTCCCATCAATACTGACCTGAATTACCAGTTTGAAAAAAATACACTAAAAGTCCACTGACAGTTTCTTCAGGTTCCATGACAAGGTATTTTAGACATTTTCCAAGATACACTAGGGTGCAGTACTAGGAAAAGATCTTACAGTAAACTGAACTTTTAAGGATAAAAATCAACTGAATAGTATAGAAAGATTTTATCACAAGCCATTTGCCAAGAATGCTTCAGAGTTCTTACTTCACTCTTTATCTACCTGCTGCTTCACTGCACATACTACTGTGAGGACGCACTTTTTTTTTTCTTAGAATATCTGGACTGACTAAACAAAAAAATAAAAGCCATGCAATTTTATATGATCCCACTATTCACTATGTAGTAGTGCATTTAAAACATTACTGTGAATCTATTTAAAAGGCTGTTCATATATGCAATGCAGACATATGAGAATATCAACAGCGTAAATAATGCAGTGCTCGCTCTCCAACAGACAGAACAAAGGTGTTCTCTATAACTTCACCATTTTCTGGTAGTGTGCAACTAATCCATGGATAATAACTTCTCCAGCCAGAAATCAACTGACACATGTCCAGAGTGCCCCATCACTTGAACAGTACATATGATGCCTGTCGGTTCAGGAGTTTGTTGTTTAATGGTATTTGCCAGACCATTGCTGATATTGCTTGGTTGAACAGGGAGGTGACCTTTTTAAAATATGACCTTAAGTGGACCTCTTAAACCTGAAATCCATATGACTATTGCTTGTGAAAATGAAAAAAAGATCAGTTTAAAAAGTGATGGCGGCACATCAGCTGTGGATGTGGAGAAAGGTGAGATTGTATTTAGAGTGATATGGGTTTAGGCTTATACTTCAGTAAAGAAGAAGGAAGAATTATTTGAATTATTGAAACCATATGTTATTGTAAATATGAAAATTATTTTGATGGGGGATTTTAATTGTGGTTTATGGAAGTGTAATAAGAAGGAAAAGCTGATGTTAAGAGATTTAAAAAAATTATGAGATGTGGAAGATTAAAAATGTGGAATAGTATTGGGTGGACATATAAAAGCGGGGAATAGTATATCAAGATTGATTTTTTTTATGTTCAAATCATTAAAAGAGATAAGAAGTGGTAAGATTAGTATTTTTTTTTCTGAACATAGAAGTATTTGGGTTGAATGTGGTAAAAATAATAATACAATAGTTGAAGGAAAAAGAATTAAAGCTTTGATGAATTTTTTGGTAAGGTGGTGTTAGAAAGAGAGGTTGATCAATTATGGGAAGTTTATGATTTATTATGAAAAAGTGTGGCATGAAAGAATAGGTTCATAGGTTCATAGGTTGGTACTAGGCTATTAGCCCTAGGGCCTATACAAGCCTAGCCATAACAATTCTCTGGCTATTGCTTCCCACACTATTTACTTCCCTGGACCCCTGTCTAGCAGGGTGACTGACGTGATCCCCGGGGTGAATTTCCTTTCTCCCACCCAATCGTCAAGGTTCCTTTCGAAGAGGACCAAAGAGGCACTCTGCTTGACATGTATGGGCAATCTATTCCAGAGTCTGGGGAGTCTCTGGGTCAGGAACCTATCCCTCCAGCATGTTTTGTTTATTGTGATGACAAGGTTTAGATCCCTGGAGCATGTGGCCCTGAGGGATTGGGATTTCTTTAAGTGTAGCATGTCCATCAGCTCTGGGTTTGACATGGCCTTGTATGTTAAGCAGAGATCGCCTCTGAGTAGACGATATGCGACACAGTATAGCTGGAGTTTTTTAAGGCGGTCAGCGTAGGGCATCCTTTTTAGGCCTGTGATTCTTTTAGTGAGGTATTTCTGCAGCCTTTCCAGTTGTTGCAGATGTCTTGAGAGGTACATACCAAACGGGGCGTTGTATTTTATAATGGGTCTAATGAGGGATGAGTACAGTAGGACAGTGACCTCCTTTTTTCTGGATGAAAAGCCCTTAGTGATGAGGTGTGCCACATAGAAGGATTTCCTGACTGTAGTGGCGATGTGGTTATCGAAAGTGAGACCACTGTCCACCTGTGTCCCTAAGTCTCTTATCACACTTTCGGTGTTTAGTGTACTGCCACCTATATGGAAATTCATGGATACATGTTTTTTCCCAAAGGGGATAACTATACATTTCTTGGCATTGAGCTTGAGCCCATGGCTCTGGCACCAAGCATCTGTTTCTGTAAGGCCCTTTTGTAGAGTATCCACATCATTTGGGGATTCAATAATGGCTCCCAGTTTGCAGTCATCTGCAAACTTTGTTATCCAGAGTCCCTTAGTGTTGGCCTGTACTTCAGAGAAGTAGATGCCATTACTAAAAATCAAGATCAAGCGAGCTTTTGCCCTTCTGCTCCACAGGAGGTTTCTGTCCTCCCTGAGCTCGCCTTAGGACACCTGTGTTACTCTTTGACAGGTGTACCACCCCGGTCAAACTCCCCACCTGACACTGTCCCTGGAGTGGGTCGCGCCCGGACACCTGGGCGCCTGGAGCCAGAAGCGAGAGCCCCGGTGGGACTCGCCCCCCACCTCACCGGGTAAGTGTAGCAACTGACGTGATCCCCAGGGTGAATTTCCTATCTCCCATCCAATAATCAAGGTTTCTTTTGAAGAAGGCTAAAGAGGCGCTCTACTTGACATGTATGGGCAGTCTATTCCAGAGTCTTGGGAGTCTCTGGGTCAGGAACCTATCCCTCCAGCATGTTTTGTTCATTGTTATGACAAGGTTTAGATCCCTGGAGCATGTGTCTTTGGGGGATTGGGATTTCTTTAAGTGTAGCACGTCCAACAGCTCTGGGTTTGACATGGCCTTGTATGTTAAGCAGAGATCGCCTCTGAGTAGACGATATGTGACAGAGTATAGGTGGAGTTTTTTTAGATGGTCAGCATAGGGCATCTGCTTTAGGCATGTGATTCTTTTAGTGAGGTATTTCTGTGGCCTTTCTAGTTGTTGCAGATGTCTTTAGAGGTACATACCAAATGGGACATTGTATTCTATAATGGGTCTAATGAGGGATGAGTACAGTGGGACAATGACCTCCTTTTTTTCTGGATGAAAAGCCCTTAGTGATGAGGTGTGCCACATAGAAGGATTTCCTGACTGTTGTGGTGATGAGGTTATCGAAGGTGAGACCACTTTTGGTGTTTAGTGTATTGCCACCTATGTGGTAATTCACGGGTACATGTTTTTTCCCAAAGGTAATAACTATACATTTCTTGGCATTGAGCTTGAGACCATGGCTCTGGCACCAAGCATCTGTTTCTGTAAGGCCCTTTTGTAGAATATCCACATAATTTGGGGATTCAGTAATGGCTCCCAGTTTGCAGTCATCTGTGAACTTTGTTAGCCAGTGTCCCTTAGTTTTGGCCTGTACTTCAGAAAAGCAGATGTCAAACAAGACCGGTCCCTGAGGTACTCCACTTGTCACTTGTCTGGAGCTGGATTTGGAGTCAGCTACTTTTACAGTGTGGGTTCTGTCAGTTGGCAACCCATCGAGTGACATAGGGATTAATGCCCAGCTTAGTAAGTTTATCTATGATTCCAGAGTGGAGGATGGTATCGAAGGCCTTGGTGAGGCCCAGATAGGCTGTGTGGACCCTCTTACCCTTGTCCATGGCTCTGGAGACTGATTCAAAAAAGTCAATCGGGTTCAGGAGACAAGATTGGCCCTTCACGAACCCAAACTGGGTGGGGTCCAGTGTTTGTAGGTTGCCAATGTCTTTGTTTATAAGTTCCATGATAATACTTTCCATGACCTTGCAGATCAGGCTCATTAGACTGATGGGGTTGTAGTTCCCAGGATCCAAGGTGGATCCCCCCTTGTGGAGTGGGATAACTGTAGCTGTGCGCCACTCAGTGGGCATGAAGTCTGAGGTGAGGCTATGATTAAACATGACACTTAGGTGAGGTGCCAATTAATTTTGTAGTTCATGTAGTACACAGCCTGGGATGTCGTCTGGTCCCATGGATGCTGTATGCTTAGCTTTGAAGAGTGCATTTATGACCTGTGTGGCCATTATTACCAGAATTTGGCAATCTTTCGGTATTGAGATGGACCCTTTATGGGGTGAGAGGGGGATGAAGTTTGCACTGAATCGATCTGCCAGGATATTGGCAATGTCCTTGGGATCAGTATATTTAATGCCATTCTGTTGTAGCACAGTGCAGATCTGAGCATTGCCATTTAGATTCTTGACACAGCTATAGAATGCCTTGTGGTTGTCTTTGGAATCTTTGGCAATTTTATTTTCATAACTAGCTTTGGAGGATTTTACTGAGGCTGGTAAGGGAGTTTTTTGCATCCTGGGATTTTCCTCTTTTCTGCAACAGTTTCTTCCTTTTGTTGTGAAGTTTGTTTATGGCAAGGGACCACCAGATTGGCTTCCTTTTTTTGGAGGAGAGCGTCTTGGTTTTATTGGGGATGGCACGATTCATGCATGAGTGGATGTGCTCATACAGTGCCTTAGTGTAGGATTCAGCAGTCGAATTTTCAGTTCCCGTCTGCATGGGTGTCATGAAGTTTGTCACTTCTGACTTGAGTAGCATGAAGTTGGCTTTGGAGAAGTTTTTTATGGAGGTTTCCTTACTGGGGGTGGGAGGTGGATATGGGATATGTTAAAGAAGTGTGTATTCCAAATTTTGTTTCATATGCAGATATAAATAGTATAGCTAAGGATGAAAGGCGGATAGGAAGAATTAGATATGTTACTAATTGCTTTGGGAGGTGGGATTAGAACTGAATAAGGTTAAGAGTTATGGGTTAGGTAAAGTAGAAGAGATAGAAGGTACTAAGTTTTCAGTTAAGGAGGTAAGGTTGTTATGTGTTCAATTTGGAATGAAAGAGGTCATTTATAAAAATGATGGTATTGAGAAAATTAAATCAATACATAGATTATGGAAAAAATGTAGGGTGTCATATAAGAAAAAGGTTTGTTTGATTAATACAGGTATATTAGATAAAATAAGGTATTTAGCTAAGGTTTACATGATACCAAGTTTTAAAGGAAAAGAAGTGATGCAATCATGTTGCCGTTGTTATTGTTGTCATTTTTAGGGTAGTTGGTTGAATCCTGTAAAAAGGGAATTTTGTATATGGAAAGCAAATAAGGTGGTTTAGGCTTAATTAATCCAACTGTGTATGCAGCGTATGTGAATTTGTATAAGATATTAGATGAGAAAGGGAAAAAAAATAAAGGGTTAGTGATTTTGATTCTTTGTAAAAATGTGGAGAATGGAGAAAAGAAGGCAGGTTTAAACAGAAAATGAAATCTGAAAATGTAGAGAGTCAGGAATATAAAAAGCAAAATCAGGTTATGGGGACTGGGAAACAAATATAATAATTTCTAGAAAGTTTTGGTATAATGATATTATTAAAAGGTGTTTTGGGGTTAATTCTTGGGGATCATTAAGTGTGGATGTTATTAAAGTTGTGAAAGAAAGAAAAATAGGTATTATAAGATATGTGAGTTTCAGAATTTTTGTGGAGATTAAGAATAAATAGGTTATCTGTAAAGTGTAATATGCTATATAAAATAATAGGTTCCCTATTAGAAGACTGAAGACACATTCTTTCAAATGGGTCTTGGTCGAACTCAAAAGCCTGAAATGGCAAAATATTGAAGCAGCTTTTAAGCAAATTCTTTCCCTGGGAAAGAATTCGCTTGGCCGCTTTATTACTTTGCAGTTTTCTGCACTGTAGTGCGGTCTCGGAATTGGCATATTTAAGTAGGGGGTGTGGGGGGGGGGCAAAGCCCCCCACTTAATGTAATATTTAAAGTGTTTTTTTTTTTTTTTTGTTGGAACAGCGATTTTTTTCCCTAGGAAAAAAAAATCGGTTCTGACAGTTCAAAATTGTAAGCTTTCACTTACATAGAGTCGATTAATCACCGTTCGCTTTTTTAAGCATTCGGTGATCTACTATAGACCCAAATAATATCATAAAAGTTTATTTTGTGAAAAAATAAAAACTAAATAACATGTTCTTTTATTTAGCAGATGACAGCTGCTTAGAAGACTGAGTAACATGTGGTTACAGCTGGGTATTTATTACCTTATAACCCCCCCCATACACTCCTTAGATGAAATGGACAGAACTGACCTTAACACACCTAATGTATCTGTTGTAAGTACCCAGCTGTAACCATATAATGCTCAGTCTTCTAAGCAGCACCCATCTGCTAAATAAAGCAACCCTTATAAAAAAAACTGCTTGTCTATATTTATTACAAGAACTGAGTATTTGGACTGAAGAGGTATCCTGAGATCACAAGAGGAAGAAGCCTAACCCCAACATTAGTTTTCCTTCTCCAGGAGCAGCAAGTTGACCAATCTTAATAGTAAAAAGTCAAAAATAAAAAAAAGATAGCAATTCCAAAACTTGCTCATAACAGCTATAAAGAATTTTTCAGGGGTGTAGCTTCCCTGTACCCCTGATGTGTGGGCTTCTCCTACCAACCCATCACAACTAATATATGTAAAATCTGAGAGTGCTGTATCTCCTGAGAAAGAGAAATACCTGGAGAGACCACAGTTTTGGAGTTGGTATACATTCCCTTTACTCATTGAGGATTATACATATGATACCTACACTTTCAAAAGACATCCTACGCATACAGGTAAACTACCACTGCTCATTTTAAACCCCTCAGAGCTCCTCCCCCTTTTAAGATTTGCAGGTAGGTTTGTCACTGGACAGTGGGCTTTGTCAGTCCATTTATCACTTGGTGGCGCAGTACTAGAGTACAGATGCAATAATACACTGTAAGTGCTAATTCCAGTATAAGTGCCACAATGACTTAATCACATTTTACACAATGCTTGTGTTGGCAGAAGCACAACTGTCCTGATACAAAGTCAGTGAACTGATGCCAAGAAGTCACCCCTGTGTTGTCACAAATTGATAGCATTTTGGTCCTGTAATACAGTATCCCTCATGCAAATATAGTCTGTGCACTTTGCATGTTCATGCAGTAGTAGCTAAAACACCATTATAACAACTACTGAGGAACTTATGCAGAGATCACAGTGTCAGTAGAAAAACCTGTCAGGTAGTGCTTGCCTTCCCTTCTATGTATCACCTTTCAAAGTGTAGGAATGTCTCATTTTCAAGGTCAGTGGCAAGATGACATAGCTTATGCATGCAATAATGGACACACACACACACACACACACACACACACACACACACACACACACACACACACACACACACACACACACACACACACACACACACACACACAGTCTAACATGGATGGGTGTATAGCTCATCCACAGTCATGATGTATTCTGATATATCCTGAGAGTCATGATGGACTGTGCTAGCACTACTACTCTCATGACAACCATCCTAGTGATTTAAAACACCATCACAATTCCCGATGCCCACAGTTTTGATTATAACAAAGAAACATACATTTTAATAGCAGAAAATACTTCTTAGCTCATACAGTTTGTCTGTTTATCTCTCATGCTTTCTTTAATTTATCACTGTTTTAGGTACTATCACCTCTTCATAAAGGCTGTGAATAAAATATTTTCTTGTGTCTCTCTTGAACTGTCTACCTCATGCCTTCAAATTATGTCCTCTTATGCTTTTGTCCCTTATTGAAAAACTGTACCCATTTAGGCACAGCATATTCCCTTGAGATACTTTTTTATTTTTACCATACCCTATCTGCCTAGCTTCTTTCAGGCAAGATGTATTAAGCTCTGGTTGTTTTCCTTTATATGGCCTTTGGAAAACACAGAGCAGAATTTTGTTGCTATCCAATACCCGACTGTGCCAACAAATGCAAGGACTCCAGAAATGTACACACTACTCCATATTTCTACATGGACACAATGTAACCTTTTGTTTTCAGCTGGGGATGACTCTTCCTATACTGTGCCTGTGTTCACTACCAGCTTACCATGCTACTAGGAGCATCCCCACATTTGTTTACACTCTTGTTGTTACTACTGCTTCCCCTACTTCTTAACCAACCAGAATTTCACAGAATGTCCAGATTTGTGTCTCATATTTTTGACGCATTCCTCATACAGTTTGTGTTTTTCTAGTAATTCACTGAAGACTGAAGTCAGTAAATAATGAGAGAGATTTGAGTTTCAGACTTTGGATGAGATGTTAAACTGAGGCCTCATCTGCCTGAGTTGGTGGTGGCCCAGATGGATGTAAAAGATTCCACAGCACTTACTGAAAAGAGCAGTGGAAGTTCCCTTGTGCCCTGGTCAGATTTCCCCTAGTCGGTATGAATACCACCTTAGGTCTCCCCTGAAAAGAGGCCATTGACCTTGTGGGACTAACCCAATTAATAAAGTGTAAATAAGTAAAGAAATATCCTTCAGAAATGTCTTTCAATGAAAACTCATCATTCTAGCAACTTTCTAAGCTTATAAGAACAATATTTAAAATCTGTCTCTGATTTTGAGTTTCTGACCCCCTATTTTTGGCTTTACCCAGAACTCTTGGGCTGATTGATGGAGAATACCTTGCTTCCTCTTCAGCTGCATAGTCTTTTCTGGCATATTTGCATAATTCTATAGTTTTGATTTGAATTTATCCCATCTAGCTTTGTACCACTCATATGACATAGTCATGCACTTTTTTTCCTTTCTTCCTATATATTCTGCTTGTGCTGACTCAAGCCTCCCTCCCAGTTACCCCATCTTTCATTTTCATGGACTATGATCCTTATTGTCTTTTTACTTACTCAGTGTTTACCCGTGGGGCTACCATAGGATCAAAGCTGTCTAATTTGTTGAATAACATTTGATACCGTTTTCACATGCCTTGTTTGATTCTAAGAACATCACAGCTGTGGTCCTTTTTGGTTTATAACCTGGGTTGCTCAGTCCAGGAAGTCTATTAGGGGCCCTGTCCACAGAACTGATGTTTCTTGTTACATTTTGAATAAACATAAGCTACGAAAACTCAAAACTGAGATTCTTTATGGTCACTTTATTGTTAAAACTGATGCTACAACAGTCAGCCTTTCAGTTTGTAAAGGCACATTCAAAAGTCACATTTAGATATTCTTTCATATTATTGCTACATCAGTAGAACAAAATAAAAATACATTAATAACTAAACAATGAAATGATTAATTAATTGTTCAGTCATTTTACTATGCAAGTAGTTTTTTTAATGTATTAGCCATTTAGTAGTTGTGAAAAGGGAAAGTCTATTGCTTGTATGACAAAAAATCTTGACTCCATCTCAAAACAAAGTCAATGGCTGGAAGTACCATCTCAACATGTTTGTGGCAAGTTGCTGACAGATATGTGGCAAAGTGTTTTCTTGGGATGTGCACTGATTCATTCATAAAGCCAGTTGGCCACTTTTGCAAGTTTTAGGACAGTGGTAGCTGCTGATACTATTATGAGGAAGATTCAGGGTCTAAAAAGAATGATATAGACTTTATAGAGGACTGGACTGTGACAGAAATACAATATCTGATATTTGGAAGGATCAATTTTCATTATCTTTGTTATTTATATAGCCTTGCAACTGGGTCTATAATATGTAGGGAAGATGCTTATTTTTATCAGTCAGAGTAATTATAAGTGAATTTGTAAAGGACTGTTTAAAAATTAATGTTGATGCCTTGTGTAACCAAGGTTCAGGGCCTAGTTTACGGTTTGATGGCTAGGACTTTGGCTAAAGGTATAATATGGGCCAATCATGATGCATCCCTCTTCCTGGAAACAAACAACTACTAAACATCATACTTTAATGACTAGGTATACAAAGAAAGCAAAGTATTTCATATATGTGTAGCATAACTAGTTCCATAGTTCTGCTGTGTCAAGCATAATCTAGACTAACATGCCCAGATAGCTTAATAAACCTGATCTGCCATTTTCAGTTAAATTCCTTAGTGCTTCCACTTCTGTGTAGATCCAGTATTCTCTCAAAATAATGCTCATTAGTATCAGAAACCGTACTTTAATGGCTCTTTTAGAATGAATACAAATGTTTTCTAATTTTTTTTGTTATGCACAGAAGTGTTAATGGCATTACACTGAAGATGAAAAAATAGAAATTGCCTATAATTTGCCTTATAGGTTCATAGGTTGGTACTGGGCTATCTGCCCGAAGGCATGTATTAGCCCAGCCACGTTGTGCGTTATTCACCGCCCCTTTAGTAGTTCCCTAGACCCTTGTACTAGCAGCTAGTACCCTTGGCCCCTATCTAGTAGTGCTGTTGGTGTGATCCCCGGTGTGAACTTTCTGTTACCTTCATAAGAAACAAGATGGAAAGGGGGTCAGTTAAGACTCACGTGTCCTAAAACATAACCGAAAATCAGTATGTTGGTTTAGAAAGGTCATTTTATTTATTTATGAGAAGTATTAATGTCTGCATTTGCACCTCTAATTTACATAAAACTTCAGCAACCATTTCTCCAATAAGCACTGTTATTTGCTAATATGAGAAAAGGTGTCCCTTCTAAAGACTTGGACATTTGAATCTGAATGAATCTTCATAATGCTGTCCCTTTAAATGAGACAGATGTGCAAACTAACTAGATTAACTAGAGGTATACTGAGGGCAGAAGTTGAACACTGTAAGGGTAAACTGAGAATTTTCACAAATCAAACAAAATGCTACACAACAGAGAGGAGATTCATGAGAAATTATATGCAAAAGGACATTTTGTTTCGAGTGCTTAAACTTAAAAAGACTTTCTGCACTTACACTCCATTCATCAAGTGAAGAGTGACTTTAAGTGGATCCAGATGGTTCATGAATTAATACCCTCAAAATAAGAAGAAAAACAGATGCATTCAGTAATTACAAAATATGTGCATCTGTTTAGGGAGCAAGAAAAATGACATAGGTAATTGCATTTTAATCAGTGTTGTAACAATCATTGTCCTTACTTCCTACAAAGCCATAACAATTAGGTAGCAGTTAATTAAATCATTAGAAATCATCTTAAATTACAGCATGTTTTCCTTCCTGAACTAGAGTATAGAAGAGTGAGAGGCAGTGCTATTTAAGAAGTATATGTCAGCACTGCTGGAAGAGAGAAAAAACAAAGGAAAAGTTCATTTTTGCATATCATTGCAATGCCATTTCAGAACATCCTTTTTGTCATATACCATGTGTGTCCTCAGATTCCCTTCTCTGTTCAGTTCTTGTTACATAAAGAGCCTCATACCTCAAAGCAAACTAGCTATGGTAAAATTTGGATGCTTAAGTGGCTGATGCGACTGAAACTGCTAAAATGGCTAGCTGCATGGATTACAGATAGGACCTGGCAAGTATCATACAGCAACTGGACAGATTAAATTCTTGGTTACAGTCAGGGTGTCCTGCAGGGCTCTGTCCTATGCCCTTACTTGTTTAGATTGTATCTTTCAGATCTAGATTTTTCATATGAGGTCCTCTACAGTTTATATGCAGATGACCTGATATTGGATAAACTGATTACATGTGCTACAGATAAGGCAGGTCTGCAAAGGAACTTGACTAAATTGCCCATTTGGGCACAGGAAAATAATATGCTGATAAATACATCAACAACTAAGCATATGAGATTTGGGAGACATAAATTGAAAGGTGAATATTTAGTACAGCACACAGTGACTGAAACTGTAGACTCATTTAAGAACCTGGGTATATGGGTAGATCCAGCTTTGAGTTTTTCTAATCATATCAACCAATTGGTTAATAATAGTTATAGAACTATAGGTTGTATAAAACGATTTGTAAAGTCTAGGAAATTAGAAATGATGAAGCCATTGTTTGTTAATGACATGAGACACAAACTAACTTGAGTATGGAATGACAATATGGAAACCTTATAAGAAAACAAGCACAAGTAAACTGGAAAGGGTACAGCAGAAATATACCAAGGGCATCCATGGATGTGAACATTTAGGTTCTTATGAAAGACTAAAATATCTGAACTTGTGCAATGTCTCTTTATCTAAGAGGATATCTTATTCAGGTATATAGGGCATTTAGAGACAACTATAGGAATGTTTGGAGTTATCAAATAGTAGTACAGAATCCTCAGACAACCTATGTAGAACATTCTATAGGAATGAGAATTGTACTAATTGGTTTTCTGAGAGAGCAGATGATGTATGGAACAGACTACCAAACTACATTAAATCAAGAACTAGTTTATATACTTTTAAGAACAGCTTGGACACTTGTTATGGGAACAACTGTTTTGGTATATTGACAGACTAGAAGGGCATTAATTCCCATGCTTGAAATATTTGTATGCATGTATGTATGTATGAAATGTTCCTTAAGAAATTTCTTGTGGAAGTCCCATAGTCCTCATCTGCGCTGCTTTTCCCTTTCAGTCCCCTTTTAAACATAACTCAATTATTGTAAAACCTTGAGGTATGCAATGGTTTTGTCCTCTGAGCAGGTTTTAGCCAAAAATGTGTCAGAAGTTCCAGTAGAACCACTTGTTACAGAACGGTCAAATTCTGTGCCATGAATACAAACCTATTATATGGTATTTGAAAGAAAAATAAATGATGACAAACATGTCCATGTATTCCTTTTCACTAAGGATTCCTTTGGTTTGGCAGGATATATAGTCAGTAAGGAAACTGTCAAGAGTAAATATTAGAAGAACAACAGGTGCAGGCTAGAAGAGGGTTTTCCAAACCTCTTCAGTCCTGACTCCATTTCCTTCATTTTTTCATTGAGAAAAATATTGTTAAATTTTATAAAATTGGTATAGTTATGCAGTGATATAGGTAGATTTTTGTTATTATTATTTTGGACTTAGACTTCATACTATTGTCCTCAGTCAGCCACATAACATTAAAAAATGGACATATATCTCTAAATGCTACTTCCTGTGTTCTTGGAAAAAAATGCACTGATTATTCTCACCTGTGCATTCCCCACACAAAAAAAGATAGATAAATAAATAAAAAGATAAATAAATAAATAAATAAAAACACTACACTGCTATTTTACAGGAATGCTCATGTCTTTAAGTGTGTGTTGTATGAAAGATCTATGTTGAAAGCATTAGTCTGTACAGTTCTAGATTTGCTAGGCTATATGAGACATATTTTCTTAGAGAGGGCCAGAAGAAAATTAATAACTTGAGAACAATAAGAATGTCTGGCTATAACCCGTTCTGTCTATCATTAATTGATTAATTGGCCCATTTGTCCCCATCACCAGGGCAAGGGAGGCCCTGGAGCAGCTCTATCATTCTCACAGCCATTGGGATGGTTCAAAGTTTTCTTCTTTTTTTTTCTATTCCTATCGTGCAATTCCAGTGGGGCACAGGGGAGGGGCAGCAATGGAATGACAAGAAAAGGACCTCCGATCACTTCTGGCATCCCAGCCCCACCCCTTGAGACATGAGTGGTGAGCTTTCTCATCTCCACCTGGAAGTCAGTACAGCATATTGTTCCTCCATGTGTGTGCACCCACTCCTTCCCCCTGGAGGAAGTGAGTGGGCCACAACCCCCCCCCCCCCTTGACTGACTCTTCCAGTGCTGGGACTGCAAGTTGAACCCCAAACACCTGGTGCAGAGATGAAATCCATCCTCTGTGACAATGATCCAATCAAACCTTTTGATATGGTTAACCACAATCATGTTCTTAGAAATTGCTTTGAATTTCTGTATCCTCAGAAAGTAATCTCTTGGGGGCGAGGCCAAGGTGCTGACTGATTAACAACAGCTTTCATCTGTTCTGCTATATTTTTTCATCTCTGACAGGAATTTTCATTTTTAAGTTATTCCAACCAGTTTTTTTAACAAATACTATTAGATTGAAGCCTTTTATGTAATATATCCAAAAATAATTTTTTAATTCTACATATTCCTGTCAAAACTTCATTTGCAAAGTTCTCTTTCTTCAAACTTCAAGATGAGTCATACCAAAGGATCCTCACAAGATTCTTCTCTAAGGAAGAATATACAGTTTGTTCTTACTAGCTTACAAGAGCTCTCTCTTAAGATGGATAAAATGGGCAATAAAATAGAAAACTTTAAAGACAGTTATTCCAGATAAATGGAACAAATGCAAGAAACATTAAACCAACAAAAAAACTCAGATTTCAGGGATCGAAGAAGCTTTAAATGATTTTGAAGGAAGACTATCAGAAGATGAACATAACTTGGAATTTTTATTAAAGTAGAACACCTTGCTGTTAGAAAAAATAGATGGTCTGGGGAATAGATCTCGCAGAAACAATATAAGAATTGTTGGACTGCCTGAGGACATTGAAAATGACAACATGACAAACTTCCTACTATCTTGGCTTCCTAAAGCCCTTGATCTTTCAGAAGCTTTATCTTTCAGCATTGAGAGAGCTCATAGGTCTATGGCTACTGCAGCTTCCTCTTCAAAGAAATCAAATCCAAGATCTACTATAGTAAGATTTTTATCCACACAAGATAAAGATTTGATACTAAAGACAGCATGGACAAAATCTCCCATTAAATCCAGGATCAAATAATAATATTTGACAATGACTTTTCCCTTGGCAGTGATGTCTAGAAGAAAATGCTTTCTACAGCATCAATGGGACCGGACGGTGTCCCCGGCTGTGTGCTACACGAACTCAATGAGGAACTAAACCCACACATAAGGCTGCTGTTTAATCTTAGCCTTACTACAGGATACATACCCAAAGAATGGCGTATGGCAACTGTGGTCCCACTCCACAAAGGCAGTGCTTCTACGGACCCTGGAAATTACCGCCCCATAAGCTTGACGAGCCTTGTCTGCAAAGCTATGGAGAGGATCATAATGGAACTCATAAATAAAGACATTGGGGACCTACAGACACTGGATCCTACCCAATTTGGCTTTGTCAAGGGCAGATCCTGCCTCTTGAACTTGGTCGACTTTTTCGAGACAGTCACTAAGGCCATTGATGAGGGTAAGGCAGTTCACACAGCCTACCTTGACCTAGCAAAAGCGTTCAACACAATACCCCACTCGGGCATCATAGAAAAGCTCATCAGCTTAGATGTAAACCCATATGTCACAAGATGGGTTGCAAACTGGCTCAAGGACAAAGCACACAGGGTTAGAGTTGCTGGTGCCATGTCAGACTCTAAGCCGGTCACAAGCGGTGTCCCACAGGGCTCAGTCCTGGGCCCCCTCTTGTTCGGCATTTATTTTTCTGAAGTGCAGGCAAACATAGGGGGATTGTGGCTGACAAAATTTGCAGCTGACTGCAAACTGGACACCATAATTGACACTCCATCAGACACAGACATCCTCCAGAAAGGTCTCATAGAAATGGATAACTGGTGCCAGAGCCATGGCCTTAAGCTAAATGCCAAAAAATGTATAGTCATACCCTTTGGGAAAAACAAGGTAACCCCTAATTACCACATAGGTGGTAATCCATTAAACACGGAAGAAGTTATCAGGGACCTGGGGACCCAAATTGACAGTAACCTCTCTTTTGACACTCACATTGCCAAAGTGGTTAGGAAGACCTTCTACATTGCCCACCTGATCATGAAGGGATTCACATCCAGATCAGGAGAGGTCATTGTACCCTGTACTCTTCACTTATCAGACCAATGATTGAGTACAACGCCCCATTCGAATGTACCTTACCCGACACCTGCAGCAGTTGGAAAGACCCCAAAAGTTCCTCACCAAAAGGATAAAGGCTCAAACATATGTCATCGATGCCCGACTGAAGAAACTCGAGCTCTATTCAGTCGCATACCGCCTGCTCAGAGGTGATCTGTGCCTGACATACAAGGCCATGTCCAACCCGAATTAATGGACATGCTCCACCTCAAAAATCCAAATCCACCAGAGCCACGAGAGCAAGAGACTTAAACCTCAACACGGATATAAATAGGACGTGCTGGAGGGACAGATTCATCACCCAGAGACTCCCTACACTATGGAACAGAATCCCAGTCCATGTGAGGCAGAGCCCCTCACTGACTCTGTTCAAGAGAAATCTTGACGAGTGGATGGGAGATCGTAGGTTTACCCCGGGAATCATCTCTGTATCACTGCTGGACAGAGGCACAGCAAACTAATGGGTATAGTATTCTCATCCTAAGGGGTGGTGAAAGCCACACACACTCTGGCTAGGCTTTTAAATGCCCTAGGGCAGATAGCCTAGTATGAACCTATGAACCTATGAACCTATGAACCTTTAATTAAAGAAATTAAACGTTAGGTCAAAGTTAACCTGCTCTTTCCAGCTAGACTGAAAATTTTTCTTTCAGATGAAACAAAAACCTTTGATGACCTGGACAATGCTTTATTATTTTTAAAATCAAAAAAATATTCTAGACAAGACAGAGGACATCGAATGGAGTAATGGCTTGTTAAAGAGACAAGCAGAAAGAAATAACTGGAAAAAACACTGAAAAAAAAGAAGAAATTAAAAGAAAAATAATGTATTTATTTATCTCATTTTATTCACTAATTTTACAGTCAATACTGTCTTTCATTTATTACAGTTCATCAGCTCTATATTACTTAAATCAAATCAAAACCTCAAAATCAACATTCAATTCATCACAAATTAAGGTAACTTTTGTCAGTTAATTTTATGTTCATAGTTTATTCAAAAGTTAAGTAATGTATGTGTCTTCTTATAGCTAGTTACTGACATGTAAAAGTTACATTAGGGTACTAATTAAGATTAACATTTTCACCTCTCTTTCTCTTCTCTCACCTTTGGTTACAAAACAAACTACTAATCTCCCCTATGTATCTCTCTTTTTTTATCAGAAGTAATATGGGTAAGGTCTAGATGTTTTTTATTCTTCTCCTGTTTATGTTTAAAAATGAATGGTTGTAGAATTGTGTGTCTTTCCCCTGCCTTTCCAGTTCTGTTCTCTTACTAGTTTAATTGATAGACAGACAAGATATTCATGTGAGGGAAATGATGGATGATCTTGCTTTGTTTGTGTCTTCAGGAAGTACCTCTTTAACTTTTTGGTATATCTGTATTGTTTTCTAATCGGTTTGTCTCCACAGTGAAGCTTTATGTGATGGCTTCTTGTTAAACTACCCTAATGTTGTTTTTTTTCTTATATATTTTAACTTTATTACTTGGATTGGCAGCTTTGAGGTATTTGGTTGTGGTTGATGGGAGTTGGTAGGTTTTTGTGGTATGGGGGAAGGGGGTTGGATGGTGGTGTACTGAGAAATATGCATGCTGATTGCAATTTTGCCTTTGTCCTGTTTCCTTGTGTGTTCAGCAGCTCGGTTTTTGTGTTTGGGTTTCTTGAGACTAAGCACGTGCTAAGTAAGCGTTGCTCTCACCTTAACTCAGTTTTAAAATCTTCTTCCTGCCTTGGTCATGAGGCTAGAAGCCTTTCCTCTGTAAAGTAATCTTTCTTTTGCTCTGAACGAGAAGTTAGCCATGCAGATGCAACCTTTTTAAACTGGAAGCACTCTTGGTTACCTAGCAATGGTAGCAAATGCCTGTCATATACTGAAACAACTCATTCGCTTTCCTGGTGATACTCATTTCCTGAAATTTACATTTCATAATTAATTTTCACTTAGATAACATAACCAGAGTTATAGTCTTATGTAAAACAAGTTTATTTTAGACACATCACACTAATGCAAGAAACAGAGCAACAGATGTTCACACCATATAACTACTCAAATTGAACAGCATCTGAGAATGAAGCAGCCTAAAATAGACAATACGGATATGCAGCTAATCGCTTCAATACTTAGAGAAGTAAGAATCTAAATCTTTTTATTGTATTTTATTAGTAGCATTTAAAATGTTAAATTGAGCTGTTAAGGTAAACTAGATAGATTGAAATACGCTAATTGTTTCCATTTTCCTTTTGTTTAAAGGGAAATTATCAATCTGTTCTATTTAAGGGGAAATTTGCCCTCTGGACACGATTTTAAAGGCTAATTAGTGGTATTACTACTTTTTCTGATACCTAGAAGACATCTGTGTTAAATCTCATCAGGCCCTATTGTCTTATGCACTTTTAATTTTTGAATGATTTTTGGAGCCTTTCCTCAAGCTGTGTGAGAAATGAATTCAACCTGTTATCTTTGACAATACTACTGACTGTATTTGGTAAATATTATTTTTCCTTCTTTGTGGCTACATTGCAAAAGCATTCTTTCACCACTTTTTTTTCTGTATGGAATAGTCTCCCAAAAACCTAGTTTCAACAACAGGGAAGAAGCTGAAGATGACATGTGTCAGTTATGTAACTGTACTAGAGAGGAGGAAGGAGTTCATATACTTAGCTGTAGATATAAGACTATGGAGGAGACTTGTTGGGTCTAAACAATCAGTCTTTGCATTCCATTGCAGTTTATGTAGCAGTATAAAGAATGATGACTTTTATTTTCAACACCGAGAGGGTGGTCTGCCATGGGTCATAAGAATTTGAACACAATTTAACAGTTGTTTGTTTATCTGAACATTATTACAGTTAGCATTTATACTTATGACAAATTTAGGCTTTGGAAAGTTTCATATTTGTGTATGCAATTTCTTAGGTCCAGAGGGGAAAAATCTGTCCCTATTTTCAGACTTTTCCTAGGCTGCTTGTAAATTTAAGGTCTTCCATTAGTTAAGACCTTAGTATGTTCCAGAATGATGTTATTGTCTGCAATGTTACTCACTTCCTATTGTTCATGCAAATGGTTAACATACATATTTATGGAAAAGGTTTTGAGTTGCTGCACAGATCATTGTAATCAAATTAAGACTATCTGAGTTAAGCTCCTACAAATATCTTTCTGTATAAATGTAATAGGTTGCATCTTTTATCACTATAGCATGTTTGTAAAAATCACATAAACTGAATTTTGTCTTTTATATCACCTATCAAATGGTATCTCTGACATTTTGTCTTAATACGCCTAGTATAGATTTATAACAGATCTAAATTTTTGGTAACTTGCTAAAAAACCTTGAAAATTAAATTTTGAGAGCAGGCTTTTCAATATTTAAGGAACATGATGGAATATCTGGCATTACTGTATCTGTTCTTTTAATTATGTTTATCACACCACCACTCTCTCCACCCATGTTAATTCATTAACAAAATATGATATGTTGCTAATCCTTCTCTCTTTCATGACAGATATCTGCAAGCTGAATAAATGACACACTTGATTTGATGTGACATCAAATAAGCTATATTAAATTAAGGCTAACATTACAGTACACTCACAGAGTACCTTTTGAAAATAAATCAGTTGTGCTCTTTGTTTTCTCACACCAATTAATGTATTAACTTTTTTTTTGAAAAAGTAAGGATGGTATAACCTTGAATCAGAATGAGTTTGTTATCTTGAAGACATCCAGATACAAACACTGCAGTTTCTTATACTATAGTATTTATTTATAAAGTAAAAAACATGTGAATGCTCGAACTAAAAAAAAATGAGGGATGGGGAGATGGAGGAAGGAGAAGAAGAGAGAAAAGGGGAAGAAATAAGAAAGGGAGAAGAGTTTAAGAGGAACAAAAGGGAAATTCAAGTGGTTTAATACTATTTTAATGGGCATATTAGAAAAAGTAACCAAATTTTGAGATAAATCAAAAACAAATAAATTGATTAGTAATAGGGCTGTTTTAATCGGGTTCCTATTACGTGATAAAAGATTTACAACTTCGAACACCATATGGTCAAACCCATATGTTCAAAGTTGTAAAACATTGATTACTTAAAAAAAAAAAAAAGAAAAAAAATTTACGTGACTGTTTTATGCAGGGGTGCAAGTGCCCCTGCACCCCCCACACCCACAACTCTTTAGATATACCAACTCTGAGATCGCACTACAGTGTAGAAAAGGGAAATCTTTCCTTTCTGCACTGTATTGCATTATAGGGCAGTCTCGTAGTTGGTATATTTAAACAGCGGGGGTGCTGGGAGGCTTGCCGCCTGCTTAAAACAATCAGGTAAGTTTTTTCTTTTTTTTTTTTTTTTAACATTTTTTGAAGTTTTACAATTTCGAACATATGGGTTTGACCATATGGTGTTCGAAGTTGTAAACCTTCAACAACGTAATAGGAACCCTTTCAATCAACTATAAATGTATGAAGTTACTGGTCATATAATTCCGTTCTTGTGCTTATTTTATACTGAATTTGTTATGATATTACAACTTAATGATTTCTAAGAGGTCTATAAAGAGGAGTAGGTTTAAATTTTTTTTTTTTCCTTTCAAATAATAATCATAAGTACGTAAAATGGTGTAGAAGTGAAGTGAGGGTGAAGAAATTTGAAAGTTAAATATTAAATAGTGTGAAACTATAATGTATAACTGCGCTTTGCATTAATAATACATTCTAGTTAATCATTATGCTTTATATAGAGAACTATTACTGAAATTAAAGCAGAGTAGTGGCTGGATTTTTTTCTTTGATTCTGCAGAATGGAAAGAAATGCTTAGATGGAGTTTCTATCTGGGCAAGGAGTTTCAGACTCCAGGTGGGGTGGGAAAGTATATGTAATGATATTATTACAGATAATAAGAGTTTGTGCAAAGTTTAGGGTGTCTGTAAGTACTTTTCACATAATCCTTTCTTCTATATTTGTAGTTACTATTTACATAAGCATTCATAATCTTCAAATACACAGAGGAACGATTATACATTTTTTTTTACATTATATGATTTCGATAGATAATAGATCTGAATCCTTTAATTAACTTCATGACTTGTTTAAATTGTATATCACTAAATATTAATGGTTTAAACAATAGTTGTAAGAGAGGGAATTTATTTAATTACTTGAAAACTTTGAACTCTCAACTATTTTTTTTACAAGAAACACAACTATTGCAAGGTGATATTAAGAGACTCAACACCAAAATGTGTACTGCGTTATCTAGCTCACATCATACACAAAAAAGAAGATGTGTAACAATATTATGGAAAAACATGGTTCCTGTGCCCAAAATAATTAACACCTATAATGATGATAAGGGATTACTATGTTCAGTTACATTAGAAATTAATAAAAAATATTACAAACTTATACATTTATAGTGGTTTCCTGGGATAGGAGTAAAGAGTGTAAAGAAACAAATGGAACAAATCATAATACAATTAAAGGGTAGTCTTATAATAGCAGGAGATTTCAATTGTATAACAAAAAATGAAGATTCTAATTCCAAAAAAAGGGAAACTTATTTCATCTGCAAAATAACTTAAATGTATTGATTTAATACATCTCAGAGATAAACAAGTATATGCAGATTCAGAATTGCTCTTCTAGGGGCGTAGCCATGGATGAACACAGGATAGCAGCAGATTTCTTCAGCTCCACCAATTTCATTACACTGATAGGAATTAATTACTTAATTAATTTTTGAAGTAATTTTCTTTCTAAATATGTTTGTTTTATATAGTTCTTGAACTATATCTAAAAAAGAAAGGAAATTTTAACAATATTCCTGTCAGAAATCACTTTGGAAATTTTCCTGTCAGTTTATCAGTCTGAAATGAGTTCCAGTAAGACAAATTCTCAAGACTCCAGCATCAAGAAAGAACTTCAGTCTCTGATAACTATAATCCAGCAACTTACTGCTAAGATGGATAAAATGGATACTAAAATTGATACCTTCATAGAAAAAACTACAAAACAAATAGACTTGTTACATATAGACCTGCAACAACAGAAGATCCAGATGACAGGCATAGAAGAAGCTGTGAATGACATGGAAAATAGAATCCAAGAAGAGGAAATCAACATTGAGTTTCTGCTGAAACAAAATACACAAACAAAGCTGGATGACCTGGAAAATAGATCTAGGCGCAATAACATTAGGATTTTTGGACTGCCAGAAAATATTGAAGGTAACAATATTACTTCTTTTTAACAACATGGCTCCCTAAAACTTTAGACTTACCAGAAGCATTCTCTTTTGGTATCGAAAGAGCACATAGATCTATAGCTAATACTAACTCTAACAAAAACTATCCTAGATCAGTTATAGTTAGATTTCTATCATCTTTTGATAAAGAGATGGTTCTTAAATCTGCTTGGGCTAAAGCTCCTGTTAAGATTAATGAGACAACTGTGCATTTTGACAATGACTATTCTTCCTTGGTAATAGCTAAAAGAAAAGTTTTTCTGCCACTAATAAGGGAGCTTAAAAAGCACAGTTTAAAACATACCTTCTGTTTCCTGCCAAGCTAAAAATCTTCCTTCCTGATGGTCCTAAAATTTTTGATGACTTAGACTCTGCTTTACTGTTTATCAAAAAAATAAGATTTTGGATAAAATAGAGGAAATGGAATGGTCTAGTCCTTCATTAAAGAGACTGGCAACTGAAACTTCGTGGAAGACTTCAGAGAAGAAGAAGAGACTGAAAAACAAATGATTTGTTCTATGTTTTTTTTTTTTTCTCTCATCATTTTACTTCATTATTAATCTTTTTAAATATAGTTCCTGCATTTCCAGAAAGCCACAAATATTCTGAAAAAGATTTAATCAAAGTTATTCTCTGTGTGCAAAGAAATGTTTTGTTTCATAACCAGTCAAAATATCTGAGGAACTAATAACAAGCTATTATTCAATTTGTTTCTCTTTCTGAAAAAGAGAAGTAAGGTCAGTAATTTGATACATTTTTTTCTCCTTTTCTTTTCTTTGTTTAAATAATGACATTCTATTTAGATTATGTAGTGGGTAAAGGGTGGGGAGGGCAGGGAGAGAAGAGTAATGAAAATATGATAAATGGAATAATAACATATTTATTCCTTGTAAAAAGTTTATATGTTCTTCAAATGCTATTCCTAATTATACTTTCTTGATTATACTGCTTATGCTTGTTTGTAAATAATCTGTCATGCTTTATCTAATAATAATTAGAACTAAATAATAGTAAATAATATGTTTTATTTTTAACTCTATTAATATAAACAGTAAGTAATATTCCATTGTATATACTTCTTATAGCTTTCTCTTACATTTTTTTATTTCTGCTTTACACTCTTTTATTTTCTACTCTCTTTTCTTTTCTTTATTCTTTCTCTTTATTTTTTTCATATTAATATATAGAAATGCTTTTGATCATATAGACACAGTAAATAATAAGATTTGCATAAAAATTGAGTTGGGACAAAAATATTGAGTTTTATTACTTATTAATAACTTTGGGCTTAATTTCACTTACACAGAGGCTGTAATAACCTGTAAAATACATTGTGAATGTTTTGTCATGTTTAGATGCATTTACACTGCTAAATGAATGTTTGTCACTAGTCTTTAACAAGTTTCCCGCCAAAATGTTAAGGGAGACAATCTGGGATGTGGGCTACCTCATGAACAGTGTCCTCGAGTTGTTTTAAAAGCTTCAACTCTCAGAATTCTCACAGAGAAGCTGAAAGCAGTCAATATGACCTTTGACCCAGATATCACACTGACACATCGCAGATTCAGGAAGAACACTCTACCAGGAAGTAGAACTGATGCAAATGAGACTATGTGAAGGAAAATTAACTCTTTAACATTTAAATGTGAGTTATTTATATAATTACTTAAATATCTATGTTATAATTCATAAAATATGTCAGTTATAATGATTTTAAATGATGCAGTTTCTTGTAGTAAGTAAATGTCTTATTTTAGAAGGCATAGAAAATGAAACATTTATTCAAGTGTTTTTGAAAATCTACTTGACTGCAGCATACTAATCTGCGTTAAAAACTTATGTTCCAAACATATACATTACTATAACTCATTTAATTCATCTGATTGACAAGCATAAATAACTTTATAACTCTATTCTGGAAGAAATTGTCATGTGATATATTTTAAGGCAGTAGCATAGACATACAAGATACAGATGGCTTTTTTTACAATAATGCAAGTGTTTCTGAGAATTTGCATAACTATGCAGTATGATTTATAACAATTTCTATAAATATAATATTTTATTCTATTGACAATAATGAGTATGAGTAAAATGCTCATATACAAGCAATTCAAGGTTTTTTTTGGAACCTGTTGACTGCATTTACATGACAGAAAATAGATGCATCTTAATATATGTAATGTCTGAACTATATTAGCCAAAGTTTTTGATTTAAATGAATGTTAGAGCTTATTTTTACATACTTTGAATAAATTAATCCCCGGGATTCATGAAGCTTGGCGCAAGGCCGGCATAAGGCCTGCGCCGGCGGTGCAGTGAATAGCCGGCGTAGTAGCGCCATATGCATAGTAATGAGAGCGCGCCGCAACCACAGACACGTGCATAGTGTACGTGAGCGAGCCCAAGTAGGATGCGTCTGGAGGCGTGGCTAAGCCGGCAGGCGGTGAGCAACCTAATGTGCTGACTGCCACGGTCCGCCCATAATAGTAATGGCAGCAGCCAGGGCCCGTGCAGAATGAAACGCACGTAGAGTATGCAACATAGTACCCATCCCAACTAAACGGAGAAGCAAATACAACCCACGAAGCCCTAAGTGTACCCATCCAAGGAACAAAGGATACGCGTAACACCGTGTTTGTCCCGCAATGCACCGTCAGTGGGCATACCCAGAAAAGGTGTACCGCAGCATGTCAGTGTGCCGCACCAACATAGGAGTAGCGACTAAGGTTACCACCTGTCCCACTTTGCGAGGGGCAGTCCCTCTATGGGCAGTTGTGTCCCGATAAAAAATATTAAAAACGGCAAATGTGCTAAGATTGTAGGACATAATGATATCCCGTATTTAATGTAATGGTTGCATGAATTGGTTATTTCCGTAACTGAAATACATAAACGTCACAAGAAACAGAATAAGCAACCAAACTGCTACAACAATAAGCTTTTATTTAGGCAAACAAGTGAAGTTCTATGCTATATAGTGACCGTGGGTATGTGTCGGCCTGTAAAATCTGATGAGAGTCCCGAAAATATCCCACCTTGGCAACTGGAAAAGGTGGCAACCCCAGTAGCGACATGGGCATGGTCACCAGGCTTACCAGCTGTCCCAATTTGCTATGGACAGTCCCTCATTGGACAGTTGTGTCCCGGCAAAATCGAAAACTGGCAAATGACCTGAGATTCCCTGCCAAAAATATTCCCAATATACCTGTAATAGTACCATAAAACATATATTTTGTATATGAAACACATACATGGCATAAGAAACTGAATAAGGAACCCAAATGCTAACAGAATAAGCATATATTATGGCAAACAAGTGAAGTTCTGTCAACTCCACTTGCTGTGGGCATGTGTTGTCTTGCAAAATCCGATGTTTCCACAAAACATGTCCCACTATGGGCATTGGAAAAGGTGTCAACCATAATGGTCACAAGCAGTAGTGAGAGTACATAGCCGGGTAGCTGTGTTGACATAACAACAGGAAGGAACCAAGATACCCTAAACACAGGCAAACATGTGCATAGCAACATGTCCCACACCCAGCAACGTGTTTGTTGCAAACACAGGACGGCGTATGTTTAAGTGTAATATCCAGAAGCAGAACCCATGCATGCAGATGTAATACACAATAGCCTCAGTGTAGAATGTAAGTCCCACCCATGTATACCTGTGCACCCAAACCAGTTAGCATCCTTGTGCAGCTACACACCTACACAAAATGGGCATACCTGAAATGTGGTAAGAAGATTGTGTTAGGCAGTGCCACGCGGGCAAATATGTACCCCACATGTCACCAACCCACCTCAGGTACAGATATGGAAATGGCTGCATGTGAATGTGTCTGCAGAATGTGTACATCCCGCATGTGGTATGTACCCGTCCAAACCATATAGGTGTGCACACGCCACGGTGCACATAACTGTACACATGTGGGCAAGTCGGGTTGTTGAACCACCGCATCGATGATTAGCTATGCAGAGAAGTCAAACACATATAGCGGAACATGTGCCTACCAAACAGGACGTCCTAACAGGGTGCTACAGGCAAAGAAGGGGAAGGTGGGACATCACATGTGGAGAGTAGCGTTGCCGGACGGCCAAATACACACGGTCAAGGTAAAGGATGGAACAACATGCATATGGCCGGATGGATGTTGTTAGAAAAATATATATAGAAACACATATGAAGTGCCAGTTTAGAATCAAAATACTATATAATGCATTGAATTGTACCGCATAATATGGCAGTAGAAATGATCATGCATGTAATTGGTGAAGCTTAGCTGTAGTGTGATCGAATTCTGACCCTGGCAGTAACCAGTACAGCAGGCTCATGTCTCTCAGCATTAATTATCTGCTGGGTTACAGAAAAATAAATGTATGTACATGCATAACATCTCCCTTCCCTGAGGAGGATGGCCTTGTGAGCTCTATCGAAGATAAGAGTACAACTCCTTACCAGAGAGACAAAGGAACGTATTAAGAAATGAACTGACTACTGTATCGAAACAGTCCAGGGTCCTTGAAACAGCTACAATTACAGAAGGACACTGTAATTGACCAGGTGCCTTGCAAGGCTGTGTTATTCTCATGGGAAAACATTTTAAAAGCACGACCTCAGCACCCACGTATGTATAGAATATTGCGGACCATAGTGATGGAAATGACCTGTGACCGACCACGTCAGTAAGGTGGTCAAAAGCTGATTGTAAACACTATATAAAGAAATTGCTTACTGTACAGAGTCAGACAAAACTCCCATACTTGGACTGTATATTATTTTGCCTGCCTGTGTACACTACTAAAACATTGTGAACCCGAGCTTCCTGTGTTATTGACTGTCACTTAGAAAAGCCTACTGATTTCTACAGTCTGGTTTTAACAACTTATTTGACATTGTGGTTCTTCTTAGCCGGAATTCCCTTGGTAAGCTACAGGTCAGAGTGCATGGGTGGTTAGACATCTGCGCAGGAGAATTTGCCTAAATGGTTCTTCTTGAGTGAAAAGACCTCCGACTGAATTGTTGTGTGTAAAGAGGCTGTCCACTGTCTGATCTGTGGCTGAAAAGCGGAAAACTGGATCCCAAGAAGAAAACGTGCAGTCATAAACAGGAGGCTCAGGTAAGGAGGGTTTGCCTCTTTGTCTCTATTGTAAATCAGGGACCAGACTACATTGTGTTTCTGTTAACAGTTGTGATAGCAGGTCGAAGACCAATCCAAGTAGTTTTAAATCTGGACATAGATCAGGGGAACACAGAGTAGAGTAAATAGTCATTGTAGACACTACAGTGGATACAGGGAAGGAGATACCACGTGGTACGAGAGAAGGGTTACATAGCAGTCGTGTAGAGGATATGGGAGATTAGTGCACAAACAGATCATGTGATCCGCGTTTGACGGGTGACGTGAAGTATATGCAATCGCAGAGAGCACATAATGTGATATATTCTGCAAAATGGGGTAATAAATATGACATTGATGGTATAGTAGACAAAATATCGTTACTAAAACATTGGAATCACTGAAAATGTGATGCAGATGTTCTAGGGTAACCACATGTCCCACTTTGTGAGGGACAGTCCCTCTTTGGCCAGTTGTGTCCTGCAAACAAACTGAACAAATGGCAAATGTCCTGATATCTTAGGACAAAGATTTCTCAGATATCTTTTTAAATGGTAGCATAAAACAGTAATTTTGTATCTGAAACACCAAAATATCATAATAAACAGAATAAGCAACTGAAATGCTACAAGAATAGGTTGCTCTCCTGGCAAAAAGTGAATTGCTGTGCTATGTACTGGCCGTGGGTATGTTTTGCCCTGGCAAATTACACGTTCCTAACACTAAGGTCCCACATTGTGCATTTGAAAAGGTGGCAACCCTAAGATGTGTAGGCGACAAAACAGCGACAATTGGGTATCTGTCAAGCACATAGGTGGATTGAGGTAGTGAACCGAAGGGAACAGAACACTAGAAATGCGAAAGCATCATATGTACACAAAGAAGATAATAATACAGTAGAAGCGACAGCCCCCCACCCCCCTACCACCTTCGACACCACATCCAGGATATGAAGCGGGAGGGCAGGCTAGTCCCCCCCACGTTATCCTGTGGCAACAGAGGTATCACAATGACCAAATGTAAGAGAAGCTATTGAAACCACACCCCGAACTCATAACATACCTAGGGACACTCAAGTAAGAAGACAGTCACTAGAACAGAGTGAGGATATCTGTCAATTAATTGAAGTACCGAACCCTCATGCAGGACAGGAAGGCCAGGACCCAACTCCCTTAGTGTATACACCGTGGACACCAGAAGATATCTGTAAAGTCACAGAGGGAATTCCCCATCTACAAAGTAATCACTATTCACCATGCAATACCCCTGTATCTTCTGATAGAAAAGCAAAGGGGGAATGGCGGATGGTACAGGATTTACAAGCTGTAAATCATGTAATAATACCTAGGGTACCGATGGTGCCAGACCCACACACTATATTGAATGCTATGAACACGCCACAGAAGTACCTTACCGTGGTACATATAAGCTATGCTTCCTTTGCAATACCTATACATCCAGATAGTCCGTATTGTTTTGCATTTACATTCAGGGTAACAGATACAGCCATACCCGGCTATCGCAGGGATACTGTGAAAGTACAACGATATTCGCACAGGAGATGGCCAGCAACATTCCGGTGTGTACTCCACCCGGGGCCAGTCAAGTTCTACTTTATGTGGATGATATTCTGCTTGGCCCCTACCCAGCAGCAATGTATGGAAGATACAATAGCATTATTGAGATATTCAGCAGAACAGGGACATAAATTAAGCAAGCATAAATTGCAACTACAGAGAATACAGGTCAAGTACCTGGGATATGTGGTATCCAAGGAGGGTAGAACATTACATGACGATAGGAAGGCAGCAATTTCACAAGCACCCAAGCCAACTACCAAGAAGGGAATGATGTCCTTCCTGGGCCGACTAACATTTGTCAAAGCTGGTTACCAAACAATGCTTTGGAATCTGCTCTATTGTCTGCCTTAATCTTTAATACACCTATGGCAGCACAACATATACTACACTGGATTCCAGTAGCAGAAACAGCTTTCTGCAGACTAAAACGATTGATAGCTTCAACATCTGTATCAGGTCTCCCGAATAATCATAACAGATGTTGTCAGACTGTAGATTGTAAGCGGAGATATATGACGTCAGTCTTGATGCAACAGCATGGAAGTAAGCAACACCCCATAGCTTACTACTCATCGCAGTTGGACACTGTGGCATGGTCAGTGCCACATTGTGTACAGGCAGTTGTTGCAGCACCCATGGCAGTACAGGCCCCGGCCTTAATGTTATTATTCCACCCTCTCACTGTGAGAGTGTCTCATGCTGTTGCGATCATTCTGCTGCAAGAGAAGATAGCATTCCTGACCCATGCTAGACATCTGTCTTGTTTGATCATACCCCTGAGTCAACCTCATATGGTGATTGAACGTTGTACAACATTAAACCTATCAACGTCACGTCCGACACCTGTGTATGGCACACCACACAGTTGCCTATATGAAATGGATGAAATAACTCCACACAGACAGGATATCACTGATATACTCTTAGATGATGCAGAGGTGATAGTTTATGTGTACGGATCATGTAGAAAGAGTCCTACAGGAAAGAATCAAGTAGGTTATGCAGTAGTTATTGATAATGAGATTGTAGACGCCCAACCCCTGCAGCATAATGTGTCTGCTCAAGCAGCAGAATCGATAGCTTTAACACGTGCTTGTACTCTAGCGAAAAACTGATGTGCAGACATTTATACCGATAGTCAGTATGTTGTGTGTACAGTGCATGTTTATGAGCAGCAGTGGAAGAATAGGGGAATGATAACATCCACTGGTAAACCGATTAATCATGCGCAATTGATCTTGAATGCATTAGATTCCATTCAGTTACCCACTAAAGTAGCTAATTGTAAATGTGCAGCTCATACTAAGCAACAGGATAACAGTAGGAAAGGTAAGGCACGAGCTGATGCAGCTGCAAAACAAGCAGCCTCACAGTTGGAAAGTGTCTGTTTGAATGAGGAATGACAATCCTCAGACATTCTAGATGTAGAAATGTTACAAACAATGCAAACATCAACTACGAAAGCAGAAAAGCAGACATGGGTATGACGAGGAGCAATCCTTGAAGACGGACTGTACATATCCACAGTGAGAAAGCCAATATTAACGCCTAATGTATTCAGATATGCGGCTTTGTTGAGCCATGGGTAGAGCCATGTCTCAACAGGGGGGATGGTACAGTTGGTTAACAGAATACCCCTAACATACGGAATTAGGAACCACATACAAACATCATGAGCAGCGTGTCATATTTGCAGTAAACATCATGCACAGGGAGCATTTAAACCGAAGGGAGTGGGTTTACCTACACCACCATAACCGTTCCGTACTATTTGTATGGAGTTTATACAGCTGAATAAATGTGAAGGGAAGAAATACTGTTTAGTGATTACATATATATAATCAAAATGGGTAGAAGCATTCCCAACCATGAATCCGGATGCAGCAGCAGTGGCAAAGGTGCCAGTAAAATAAAGTATCCCTAGATCTGGCATACTGTAAAGAAGCTACAGTGACAATTTGAACACATTTTGTGAACCAGACAATCACGCAACCTGGGGGATTATTTGGTATTTCCATGAATATAAATTGCATGTACAACCCACAGTCAGCATGACTGGTGGCGCGGTACAATGGGATCCCGAGAAATAAGTTGAGGAGGTTGGTGGGTGACACCCAGACGAGTTTCATTTGCTGTCTACCTCTAGCATTGCTGAGCATGACAACAGTTCCAAATGTAAAGTGTTTGACCCCCTTCGAAGTAGTATTTGGAATGGCATATCATGTGCCAGAGTGGAAAGCTGTCATGCCTGCAGAGATGGAGGTCGGTGGCTCGTTAGCAGGTGACATGAGAGGATTGTTAACCAATAACACTGTTTTGCAGTTAAAGTCTTTTACAGATAAAGAGCAAGCGAAGCCAGATGCATAGCTGACACCAGTATCCTGTGTGTATGTCACTGTTATCCAAAGAAGATTATTGCCAAGTACAATGTGTGAAGGTCTGTACCAGGTACTGTTGGCAACGCCTACTGCAGTAAAGTTTGCGGAGAGGTCGTCCTGGGTTCACCTCACATTTTTCAAACCGGTAAAAGATAACAAGTCTGATTTACATCTTGTAGCTGATATACCATAGAGACTGAATCACCCGGGCCAGACTGTATAACAATACAAAGCAACCCCAAAGACATGTGGTTTACTGTCCTACTGATCATACACCTATTAACCATGTTTGTGTTGACTTTTCATTTGCTGGGACCTTACCTGCATATAACTACACAGATACAAATAGTGATACGTGATGAACTGGCCACAGAGTGGCATCCAAACTTCAACACATACCTAGGCATGACGCATGTGCATGTACAGACTATGAACATTTTAAATTGCTGTGTTTGTACTGCCATACCTACATCATATGGAGGACTTCCGATGTATGTTGTCCCCTTGGGGATAGAGTGAGACTTGTGAATATTTACACTTTGATACAGGTTCTGTGAGATCACAGGACAAAGTGGCACTGTACCTACCTGTTACACAAAAAGTAATTGTTTGTTGTCATAAACATGATACAGTTCAAGTTGGTGGGAGTATTTGTAACATAACTGTGTGTCTTACAAATGTCATATAACAGCCAAAGATCACAGTACTAGTTGTAGCACCATTCATGATTTGTATTGAAGCTTCATGAGAACAACGTGGAAGGATGTGCAGAAACATCCTGAATTGTATAAACAGTCCTCTGTTATAGACAGGAAAATGTTACATGCAGAGGTAACCCGCATCAGTAGTAAAGTAGAATATTGTCATTTTGTTTGTGGGAAAAAAGCATATCAATGGTTACCTGAGAATTGGTCCGGCAGTTGTTATTTGGGTTATCTGGCTCCAGTCACATGACATACTGCACAATTGCCTCTGGGCAAACGAACTATAACACATATAGCTCGAAGAACTGGGAACACAGTCGATAAACCTACTAATCCAGTGGGTGAAATGGAAGCTGTTCTGAAAATCCATTCTTCTGCAAGAGATAAAGGAATATCGATTCATATGGACTTGAGTGACAGCGTTATATCCTGGGCTGGAACACTCCCAGCTTGTGGAGTAGTGAAATCAATCAGGGAACAGAGGAAGTTGTCAAAACCTGTCGGAGGAATGAGCAATGTGACTTTTCGCTCTTGAACTTGTGACTGATGAACTGGATGCAATGAGAACTGTTGTGTCACAAAATGTAATAGCGCACGACTGCACCCTGGCGGCGAGAATTGTTCCGTGCGCGCTTATCAAAGAAGACCGCTGTGTCCAAGTACCACATAATAACAACAATATCAACGCCCACCTAGAGGTAATACAGCAGGTGTCATCCATGGCGGAACCAGGCCCAAACCCACTGACGAACCATTTCCACAAACCATTTGGTGGATGGGGTTCAGTCATACTGAATATCTTGATTGCCATTTGTGTTGTTCTGCTCATATTGGGAGCATGTGTCTGTTGCGGGATACTTTGCATGTAAGTATTAGTCAGGGACTCTGTCGACGTATCTGTAACTGAGACTATGTATCAAGACCTGTAGTGGTATTTGTTAATACAAAATGAAATCCTTTCTGAAATGTACAACAAATGACTTGCCTAGTTAAACGTTCCAAAGAGGAAGAGGCTAGGGAATGAAATAATGTTGTATATGTTTCTGGATAGAATAGAAGCAATCAAAGGAGGGAGAATGTTAGCAAAATAAATATTTAAACATATATATGACGTGCTAGTTTAGAAGCAAATAGTGTATAATGCATGTTATTCTATTTTACAATATGGCAGTAGAGCTTATCATGCATGTAATTGCCTGTAGTGTAGCTGCAGTGTGATTGAACCCTGACCCTGGCAGTAACCAGTGCAGCAGGTGTATGTCATTCAGCATTAGTCATCTGCTGGGTTAGAGAATAATAAATGTATGTACAGGTATATCTGTCATCCTTCCACTGAGGAGGATGGCCTTGTGAGCACTATCTAAGACAGAGTACAGCTGCTCACCAGAGAGACAAAGGAACCTAGTAGGAAATGAAGTGACGACTGGATCTGAACAGTGTTGGAACCGTGACAGAGCAGAATTTACCGAAGGACATTCTAATTGACT
>NC_056741.1:309137258-309161394 GCF_019279795.1 Protopterus annectens | reverse complement strand
CGGGGGTGTCAATGGTGTTCTTGCATGTGTGTGTGTGCATTTCTGATGGGTGTCATCATCCACGGCTCCAGTGCATAGCCAGCATCCCCCACAAGGTGACCTTGTGTGATGTTCCCCTGGCGAATACCTGATACAGCTGTGAGGCATGCCAGATATGGGAGTCGTGGTAGCTTCCAGGGCTGCCAGCCCACACATCCATGATAATGCCCTGCGCATTGCATACGACCTGGCAATTGATGGAGGGGTATCCCTTGCGGTTTATGTAGTGTCTACCCTGCTCCCCGGGTGGTGACTTGATTTCTATGTGCGTACAGTCTATCGCACCCAGGACCTCCGGGTATTGTGCCACACGGTGGAAGTGGCGCATATTGCTAGCCAACTCCTCCTGAGATCTGGGGAAGTTTATATACTCATGGGCATGTCGTAACATGGCATCCAGGAACTGGTGTAGTACCCTGGATGCTGATGCCTGTGAGATGCCCATTATATCCCCGGTTGGCCTTTGAAAGGTACCTGTAGCCAGTATTTGCAAGCTCACACATACCTTTGTGTCCACTGGGATGGGCTCCCCTCTGTTGTCTCTTGTTCTCAGGCATGGCCGGCACAGCTCCACTATTTGCTGTAACGTGTCCCTGTCCACCCTGTAGCACTCTACTATCTCTAGGTCTTGCAGCCCCTGGTAGGTCACCCTTGGTCTGAACACTCTCCTTCTCCTCTGAGGCCTACGGTAGTTGTCGGCACCCTCCTCCACAACTCCGTCTGTCTCTGACACATACCGATGTATCACGGCCACGGCGGCACCCAACATATACATATTAAAAATTCCCCGTGTGTTTACACCCTACGGTGCGGCGTTTGGGAAATCGCTGTGTGTTGTGTGCATTCACACTTTATACTGTTGTGCTGTACACCCGGTGATGTAATTGGGTGTGTCTGTGCGGCCGTATCTGTGGATTATCTTCCGTGTTTTACCGTTGCAACTGCAACGCTGTTGCCTTTGGTGTTACATTACACTTGCCTGCATTGGCTTAGCTTTGCATCTTACCTTACTGTTTCTGCACGTTGCACCTACTATTGCCTGCAGTGCATCCTGCAGGCACATGGCATATGATGCATTTTGTCTGCCGCCGCCGTAATGCTACCTGTGTACTTGGCTGTGCTATTTCGGTTCTTTGCTCTTTGCATTTCTGCTACATCCCCTATCTTTGCATTCCTATGCCTCCCCTTTCCCGTTTTGCGGGAGTCTGCATGCAGAGTTGTCAGCTTTTCCCGTTTGCCCTTCCTGGATTGATTGGTGTTGATTGCTCATTACGGCTCCAATTACACTGCTTCCGCATTTCCTCATATTCTCCGCATTACCTTCCTATATCCGTGGTTGTTGACGGGGAGGCCGTCCCATGACTGGGTTGGGGAACGTAGTCATCCTCGTGCACATGCATCTGTGCGCGCATTATGTACTCTCAGCGCATCTATTTCCTCACACGCCGGTCCTGCTGCTGTGATGTGCATTGTACAGCCCATGTTTGCTGGCCATCAATGTGCTTCCTCCTACAGTGGCACACCCCTCTGCGATTGACATGTATTCCGTGTAGGCCACTCTTCGGTGTAATACCGCTGCGCCGTTTGCTCCATCCTTACACTGGCGGCGGTTTTGCGATTCACTATTATCTGCCTCATTTGCATGGCATTGACTGCTAATACATGGTTACGGCGCCGAACACTGCCGCCACTCGTTGACAACCCTTGCGCTAGGGTTGAGGCTTTCCATACATACTATGGTGTGTGGTGGCTGTGCAGCTGATGTGTATTCTACTGCTCTTTTAGGACATTGTCATATTATTTCATTGTTTTGCACCTTCTGTGCACATGTCCGGGGGTTCTGCTGTTGTTTCTGCGTACATACCATTTATGTCATTATTTACATTTTGTCCATGTTTTCTTTGGACATTCTCGGTGCCTTTCGCCATTGGCATATTGCACCTGTATGATACCTGACGTTGACAGCCTTCCGTTACCCCTTGGTCATGTTTGGGTAAATGTAAACCGTTTTTTTTTGGTTTACATTGCCGTGCCCTTACGCCTGTGCCGCCGTGGATCGCTATTTGCCTTCATTTGCATGGTGCAATACCGCACACAGTGTGTTTAGCATACCTACGCCGGGCAGGCGGCGCGCCGGTAGTGCACGTGGGATTGGTTCATACCTGAATCGCTCGGTGGCCATATTTGGCTTTATAACGCCAACGCTATGCGGGCGCCTGGCGCAAGGTTCATGAATCCCGGGGAATATGTAAATATGCCTTCCTTTTTTTTTCTCTCTCTCTCTTTCTTTCACTCTCTCTCCCTCTTTCACATCTTTTATTTCTCTCTCTCCTCTTGGTTCCTAATATCAAGATTATTTGAATGCTATTTGAATACAAGTGTATTATATTACATAGATGTATATAGTAGTATGAATAGTTTTTTTTTTTAAAAAAGTTTATTTTAGTTTATATGATGCTGTTTTATCAAATGTGTAGTCTTGTCTTGCTAGATAATTGAATTGAAAGCTGTTAATTTAAGTTAAATATAACCAGTATTAAATTGATAAGGTGGTAGCTGAGGTACTGCTGCTTAGAGTAGGGGGTTAACTTGAGTGGTAAATACTACTCTAAGTTGGAGTTTTTAACTCCAGGCTGGATGCAAGGTTTAATCCTTACATTATTTTCACTTGTTCATTGTTATATGTATATAGTTTTGACATCCACAATATAATTTGTACACTCATTGTCACTAAAAACACAATTGAATCCTATACAAAATCCCATAAGAGATTCAATAAATACAGCTATATTTAAAGGTACACCTAAAGGAGGAGATGTAACATTACTTATGTTGTTATTTGTTATTTTGATCATAAGATTCTTAAGTTTTAAAAATGCCAAATGACATCTTTAAAAGGAATTTCTTTAAACATTAATGGATTGAATAATCCGTGTAAAAGGGCAAGCCTAATAAGATACATTCATTTACATAAGGCCAACTTAGTCTTCCTGCAAGAAACCCATCTCTTGAAAAAAGAGATATTGATAAACTAGCCACAAACAAATATACAGTATTGGTTAGTTCAGAGCACACTCAGAAAAAAAGAGGAGTGGCTATTTTATGGAATAAAAGTATGCCCATTCCTAAAACCATTAAGTCTTATCAGGATGACAAAGGAATGTTTTGTATGGTTACAATACAAATTAATGGGAAGACTTACACTTTAATTAATGTATATTGGATACCTGGAATTGGTATTAATACAGTGAAACATCATCTTGATAAGATCATATCATTCTCTATAGGAGATATTATTTTAGCTGGTGACTTTAATTGTATACTAAATGAAAGTGATACTACCACGCTGGTGACTTTAATTGTATACTAAATGAAAGTGATACTACCACTATATGAAAAAGAAGAATTACATCTAATGCAAAACATTTAAATGATTTTGCTAATTCTTATCATTTGAATGATATTAATAATCAGATAGATTCAAAATCATTACCATACACCTTTTTTTCTAACAGATACAAAACTTATTCAAAAATAGATAGGGTCTTTATTTCTAACCAGATGGTAACAGATTTAATTAATTCCAAAATAATTTCATGTCCTATATCTGATCATAATTCAATTGTTTTGAATTCATGATAAAAATACTCATAATGTTCAGATCAAAAGGATACCAGCATACTTAACTCAACTTAAAGACTATAAAGAATATATACTTTCAGAAGTAAAACATTTTTTAGACATAAATAATACTCCTGAAGTCTCCATTGTCTATGTTTGGGATGCCTTAAAATCATATCTATATGGACAACGTATCAGATGGTATAATAATAAAAGGAAATCTTGGGATAAGGAATTGTTAGATATTCAAAGTAAATTAGACTCTTATAAACATAATAATAAAGAAAATATTATGGACAAGAAAGTTATTGAAGAAATAAACAAACTAAATGAGAAATACAAAGAAATTTTAACTCATAAAGTTAAAATAACTTTAGAAATACAAGTTTTTGTCTTATTCAATAAGCCCCAAATACCTACATAGACTTAAAAATAAAACAAAAGGTTGAATAAACAAAACCATATCAAAGAAATCTTTTCTCTAAGGAAAAGAAGAATGTTTCTAGTATACCAGAAATACTAGATGAATTTAGAAATCACTTTCACAAAATTAACCATAATAACATTAACATGGAACCTAAAGATAAAATAAAGGAGTTTATAACCACAAACATGAATAAAAAGCTTAATAAACAACAGATTAAACTATTGGACAAAAGTATTTCATATACAGAGGTTATTACACAAATAAATAAGCTTAAATCAAACAAAGCACCAGGTAATGATGGTATTATACCAGAGATATATAAAATCCTTTCTAAAAGTACATATTCATTAATACATAAGGCTTTATTTTGGCCCAAACTGAGTTAATAACCCCCATCTTGGCAATATACATTTATTTCGCCAATTTTAAAACCTAATAAAGATCCAACTAGATGTACTTCATATCGGCCCATCTCATTACTTAATGTTGATTATAAAATGTTTATGAGTATTTTTGCTGATAGATTGAAGACAATCATCCCGGCATTATAGATATAGATCAGACAGGCTTCATTGTAAATAGAAATACTTTTGATAATATAAGAAGAACTTTAACATTAATTGATTTTGCAAATAGGAAAAGAAAGATTTAACACTTATTAGTCTTGATATAAGTTCAGCATTTGATTCAGTAAGTTGGGACTATCTGTTTACCTTACTGAAGTGCACAAACTTCTCAGATGCATTTGTAAATCTAATTGAGCATTTATACAAAGGAACATTGGCTTATATTAAGGTAGGAACATATGTTTCACAAAAAATACCCATTTTAAAGGTACAAAACAAGGATGTCTACTTTCTCCACTATTATTCACTTTAGTAATGGAGCCTTGGGCTAATTTGATCAGAAACAGTACTGACATAGAGGGTTTTGAAATAGATGAAAATACAACATCAAAATTCAACTTTTGCAGATGATGTTCTAATTACATCAGCAGGATCTAATTCTTCTATGCAGTCTCTATTTGATAAAATGATGAATTTTAAAAGTATTTCTGGTTTAATATTCAATGAAGAAAAAACTAAAATACTACCTATATATACACAAAAAAGTATTCTCATTAGTGATTTTACTAAATATGTACCCAATTCAGGTCAGATAACTTATTTAGGTATAATACTATCTAAAGATATTAAATCTATTATATATAATAATTATAATACCTGTTTTCTTAATATACAAAATCTTTTTAATACCTGGAATAATATGTTTTTTACTATGGAGGAGAGACTTACAATTATTAAAATGATAATATTCCCCAAGATTTTATACTTAATACAATCAATAATACTTCCACCTACAAAAATAATTATCAAGAAACTGAATACACTAATGTTAAATTTCCTATGGGCACCTAATAGACCTGGGATTGCATTAAAGAAACATACTAATACCTGGTCTCAAGGGGGTATTTCTTTTCCAGACTTTAATTTATATACTATCTCTTCTATTGTAAAAGTTATTACTTTATTAATAGATCAGTCATATGTCGCAAAATGGAAAGATTATTGGGAGCTAATTAGTATGCACTTCATGAAAATCTCCTTAACACATAAAAATATGATTGTAAATAACTCCATGTTATGGTTACTAAAGGAATTTTGTACTTCACCTATTACACCTAAACATATGGTTTGTTACCCATTAAATATTATTATTAGCTATCGTAACTTTATATTCATGCACCCTAAGTATAGGGAATGGAATTTTATTATATTCCCTATAATGTAAACTCAGGGTATGCTTTTGTCATCTACTTCTGCAGGAACTCATTTAGCTATAGATAATGATCTAAAGTACTGGTATCAGTTGATATCTGATAATACAGTTAAAAATCTAGATTTCTTAAAACAAGAATTTGATCTAAGAGAAACTTGCTGGTTAGAGGTTCAGACCTTTAGACAACATCTCATTAATAAAATAGATCTAATGTCTATAACAGTTAAAGAATCTATTCCAACACTGATTGATTACTTGATATTAAATTTACAACATAAAGTTTCTGATAAAGGTAAACTTTCATACATACATAGAATTATCAGACAAGAAACTTTTTACAGTGTAGATACATACTGGAATTATTTCACTTCTATTAATGGGGACCCACCAAATCAACAAGATAAACAATATATATTGGAATCTGCCTATAGAACTACGTCTTCCATTGTCTGGAGACTTTATACATGGACATTTTACATAGATCTTTTATACACCTTTGATGATGAATAAAATAAATAATAAAGATAATCTATGTAAGAGATGTAATGTAGAAATTAATGCTGACTGGGCTCATATGTTTTATGACTGTATAAAATTGAAAGAATACTGGAAGTCAGTTAATGAATTTTTGCAGGCTCTTTTTACAGATAATTTAATTATTTCTAAATCTCTTATATTATTCAACACACCTGTACCTCAAAGTGTTAAAAAGGTTAAGCTTCCCTTGTTATGGTCTATTCTAGCAGTGGCTAGGAAAATAATAACCAGAAACTGGATTTCAGATACACCTCCTTCGTTCAATGAATTTAAAAATGTTATGAATATAGTGTGCCATATGTAAATAAACACAATTAGGTCAAGAACAACTAGAAAAATATATTATTCTATTGTATGGGATAATTTACAAAATTTGTTAAAAAAATCCTAATTTCAATAGCATGGTATTTTAGTTTAATTAATTGATCTGATTGTAGTGGATGTCTTTGTAAATACTTTAGTTGTTTTGTTGAATGTTATAATCATATCTATTTTTAATTACTTGTATAAAATTGTTATGATATTTCTCTTGTATGTTAAAACAATAAACCTGTTTTGAAAAAAGAATTGCTCTTCTACACACACTACTCCCATACACACACGTGAGAATTGACAGAATATACATAACTGAGGATATAAAAATTAGCTTAGAAAAAGTAAGGACTGTTACATGCCCGCTTTCTGACCACAATGCAATAACCTTCCAACTTATATTAAAACAAAATTCTAAAAACCCTATAAGACGTATACCTGCCTGCATATATAACTAATTTAAAAGAGTTTAAAGAATTCCTACAAAAAGAAATTGAATTCTACTTAACCTCCAATGATACTCAAGACACTTCCAAGATATATGTTTGGGATGCTTTAAAAGCATATTTCTATGGCAGGAGCTTATCTTGGTATATTCACAAGCGGAAACAATGGGACAAAGAGTTGATAGAATTACAAAAGCAAATAGATAAACTACAACTTAATAACCATAACACAAATTCAGATAACCTTAAACAGATAAATGACTTGAAGAGTAAGTACTTAGAAATCTTAAATCATAAAACAAAGATACATTTAGAAAGAATAAGAATTATACAGTTATTCCATGATATGTGCATACGTTAGCTGTGAGAACTAAAGTATACAACAAATCTGACGATATTAAAGAAATATTTTCACCTTTTAAGAATAAGAAGGTTTCAGATTTAGAAGATATACTGAAATAATTTAGGGACTACTTCACTAATACAAATGAAAATAATCAATTAATAGACTCCAATGAGAAAATAAGAACATTCATAAAGAAATATACCAAGAAAAAAATAAATACTGAACAAGCTAGTATTATAGATAAACCTATTTCAATTTCTGAATTAAAGTCACATATCAAAAGTTAAAAATAAACAAAGCTCAGGGTAATGATGGCATCATCCCAGAATTTTATAAATTAATGACAAAGGAACCTCTGAATGTATTACTTAAAGATTTCAATATGGTTAAAGACTTAGAAGCGGTTCCCCCTTCATGGAGTTATTCACTTATCCCCCCAATATTAAAAACAGATAAAGACTCTACAAAATGTTCATCTGATAGACCTATTTCCTTGCTAAATGTTGACTATAAGTTATTTATGTCCATATATGCAGACAGATTAAAACTGTTTCTTCCCCTATTAATTGATAATGATCAAGCAGGCTTTATTTTAAATAGAAATGTATATGATAATATTAAAAGAATAATGCCTCTCACTGATGTGGCCAACAAAACAAAAGAAAGTTTAACAATAGAAAATCTCAATATTAATTATACGTTTTATTCAGTAAATTAGAACTATTTTTCATTAGTATTAGAAGAAAGTAATTCTTCATTCAAATTTATATAGCTTATTAACCTTTTATGTATTAACTCCCAAGTATATATCAAAATAGATTTGTTTACTTCAGAACCAGTAAAAATGACAAAAGGCACCAAACAATATTCAAAATGAAATGCTGTACAACAATGGCCAATGAAGTAAAGTTCTCTTGGAGAATAGGTAATGTGGTTAAATGATATAAAACTTAAAAGTGCAACATATATAGCAAAAAACATGCATACATTTCCAGTACTTAAATTAAATGCACTTACAAGATATTCACGCTGTGAATGCAGTTATACCATAGCGAAATGATGGCTCCAAAGTATCCAGTCTTATGATGGCTTCAAAGTATCCAATCTTTTTGGTCTGATATACAAAGTATCCACACTGAAGATGTAGTAGCTGCTATGTGACTGTGATGAACTGTGATAACAACTTAACCAGTCTAACAGATCAAATAAAAGCTTCTAGCTTTAATGGCAGTTAAAATCCCTTTATTGTAGGAAAAGTTAAAATCTTCATGTCAAGTTAAAATCTTGATGTAGAATAAAACAGTCCCTATGTATTCTAAACGATAAGCAATTTCGTTATCTTCTTCAGATCGTCGATCACTTATCGTTTGGAATACATAGGGACTGTTTTATTCTACATCAAGATTTTAACTTGACATGAAGATTTTAACTTTTCCTACAATAAAAGGATTTTTAACTGCCATTAAAGCTAGAAGCTTTTACTTGATCTGTTAGACTGGTTAAGCTGTTATCACAGTTCATCACAGTCACATACCAGCTACTACATCTTCAGTGTGGATACTTTGTATATCAGAAAAAAAGATTGATACTGAAGCCATTAAGACTGGATACTGGAGCCATCATTTGCTATGGTATAACTGCATTCACAGCGTGAATATCTTGTAAGTGCATTTAAGTACTGAAATGCAAGTTTTTTGCTATATAAGTTTTATATCATTTAACCACATTACCTATTCTCCAAGAGAACTTTACTTCATTGGCCATTGTTGTACAGCATTTCATTTTGAATACTATTTTTACTTGTTACTGATAGCTGTACTTTAGCATTAGGAGGTACCCTTTCTTTATTAAAGGCACCAAACAAGAATGTCCTCTTTCGCCAATGCTATTTATATTAGTTATTGAACCATTTGCTAATCTTATAAGATCACATACTGACATTAACGGAGTTTCAAGTAGTAAAGATCTAATAATCAAAATTCAGCTATTTGCTGATGATATCCTATTAACATTAAGAGATTATAATAAATCACTCACAGCTCTTTTTCTCTAATAGAAGATTTTGAAAGAAAATCAGGACTTACTTTTAATGAAAAAAAGACAAAAATTCTACCTATAAACTATTATAGCAATGATATACAAGTGGTCTTTACTAAATATTTAGTTCAAGAAAGACTGTTAAAGTATTTAGGAATAGTTATTGCAGAAAACATTAAAAAGATGATAGAACTCAACTATGAGGCCATCATGCAAAATATATAAAACCTTATTAATAATTGGAATAAATACTTTTTTTTTACTATGGAAGAGAGGCTTTCTATTATTAAAATGATTATTTTTCCAAAAGTTTTATACATAATACAATCACTACCCTTTCCCCCACCTAAAACTGCTATTAAAAATTTAATTATTTAATCTTAAAATTTTTATGGTATACTAATAAATCTAAAATTGCATTAAATAATCATATTAGAGATGGGTCAAATGATGGAATTGGTTTACCAGATTTAGAACTGTACTCTATTGCTTCTATCACCAAAACAATAACATTATGGTCAAATCCCTACTATGCTGCTAAATGGAACAATATTGTTGGGCATATTTTAACTCAATCAACTTTTCTGGTATATTTTAATAGGTCTTTATTTCCACATAATTCTATATATTGGCTACTAAAAGAGAAATGTATAAATAACTCTAATCTTAAAGTTAACTCAGACATTATTAAATTATCAATAAGTGCACTGAGAAACATTATTCTCAAAATTCCATCATATAAAGCATGGCTATTTCTTATATTTCCAATAGCTTATACACAAAATAATATCTCTTCTTCCAATATGTGTGTCATGAAAAGTTTTAAAGAGAACAATCTTATTTATTGGTCCCAGTTGCTACATAAAGAAAGTGCTCTATCAGCTTAATATATACTAGATAAGTTCAATTTGGAAAATTAACTATGGTTACATGTTCAAAGTTTTGTACAATATGTTGAAAAAAGAATAGAGAGTATGCAACCAACAGTAAGAAAATATATTCCAAAATGTATTGATTTCTCAGCGATTCATATACAACAAAAAATAAATGGAAACAATTTACTATCTAAAGTATATCAAACAATGAAAATAGAGACACTATATTAAAGAATCATTTTGGAATTATTTTAAAATTATAAATAAAAAAATCTCCAAATGAGAAAGACAAAAGATTAATCTTAATATCATCTAAATTAACTACAGCTTCACTTAAATGTAAACTGTTCTCATAAAAATTCATGTATAGATCATGTTATATATAATACATAAAATGGAAATCATATCTAAAACTAGAATTATTTGTTGAATATGTAAATTGGATGTGAAAGCTGATTGGGAACATATCATTTTTGAATGTGTGGGAATTAAATCATATTGGGAAAAAAATAATGATTTATTACAAGCTTTATTTTCTGATAAATTTGAACTGACCAAATCCTTAGTTCTCTTTAATACTCCAATATCTGAGTGTGTTACAAAGATGAAATACCAAATGTTGTGGTGTTTACTATCAATAGCAAGAAGTGTAATAATGAGGAACTGGAAAAGTGACACTATTCCCTCTTTCAATGAATGCAGGAACATCGCCACAGAGGTGTGTCATTTGGAAATTATCACAATAAGAACAAGAAATACAAGAATCACTTCCTCTTACAATTCATGGAAAGGACTAAATGAACTATTAAGCAAATAATAATTGTTCCATAATAACGATTGGAAATATGTATCTACCTTTAACTGTGCATTAACAGCCACCTTATTTAATAGTTGATTTTAGTTCACCTGTTTATATGTTTGTTTTTTAGTTAAGAAAATGAATTGTTTTACTTTGTTTGATATTCAGATAACCAATTCATTCTTATTGAGTAGTTCTATTGTTCATCTTTGGTTTGAAAAATTTTCTAATAAAGAATTATAAGAAAAAAGAAAGTAATCTCTTGGTTTGTTCACTAAACTGGTTAGTTACTTCTGGTGAAAAAAAACTATGCAGCAGGTCTAGGGAAATATCTTACAGTATTACTCATTTAGCAATGGGAATGCTTAGATGTCAATCTTGGGCTTCCTTACTTTCATATTTTGTATTAATAATCTTGCTCAGTGTCTAGATTCAAAGGGTAATGCTGCAGCATAATGCAGGCCTGCATGTTTTAGAAGTGATATGCCGAAATGTGGGATCATGGTGAGGGGGCTGGCTCGTAGCAGCAGGTTTGATGATAATGAAGACTGTTCCCTGGGCAACTGTTTTTTTTGTGATTGAAAATACATCAATTTTGAGAACATGAAGTATGTTAGCATGGTCATGGCATTGGCAAACTTAGTAGGTTGGGACGAAGAAGTCCATAGTTTATACACCATGCTAAGAAACCATTGAAGTAATGCACACATACACACACACAAACACACCCACACACTTGCGTGCATGTGCACACACACACACACACACACACACACACACACACACACACACACACACACACACACACACACACACACACACCTGTCATGCTGCCAGCCCAGCTATCTGGAATTTTGTAAATAACTCTATGTCATTTGTGAATATTGATATGATTTGCACAGAACTGTATGTTATGTACTGAACTTCAAGAATGTAACCACAGCATATCCTGCTGGAGCATAGAAGATTAACTTGCAAAACTTAAGAATAGTTGAAGTTAAGTTACTTTATAGCTCGGCCATAAACAAGAGATATTATCTCTCAGTTTCAATCCAGAAGCAGGCATAATGTCTAGAGATAGAAGTTCTTCTATTGTCTTGAAAGAAAAGTAATTACTAGGCTTAAAATGTAAAGGGTTTTATTGTTTTACAACTTCCAAGATTTGGCAAACATCTGAAAGATATGTATTTTTAACACAGAAATGTGAAATTCTGTTAGATTTCTGTTTAGCCTCTGAACTGAAGTCAGGTGTCAAAGAGTGATGTCATCCAGGCTGGCCCAGCAGTAATGTTTGGTATTAATTTGGGAACTTTCTCAGAGAGAGAATGTGCATTTTGTATTTTGTCTTGGACCCTAGCAAGAACATCCACTCATCATCACCAACTGCACTTGTATGTAGAAAAGATTTAGGGCATAGTATCTCTCTTAGATATAGCTAGGAATACAGTAAAGATTAGTTTAGATGTTTTCTTTATTTATTTGAGACTGTTCTGCAATGTTGTTTTAAAATATTTCCTGTGATTTTGAACTCTGAAGTCACTGTGTTGAGTTACTGAGCATTGTCTTGTTCTTTTATTATTTATTATTAAATATATTTAAATGTATCTTTGTGGTTGATATTTGTGAGACATATTTAAGCTCTTAGTGTACTTGCATTTGTATTTGGTGACACTGTACAGGCCACTCATAATTGACTGGCACTTGGTTAAAACTACCATTAGGATAATAGTAACATTACGTATTAGGACTGGACACCATTTGTAAGGGCCTAAAGTAGCTGATAAGGGTGGCAGCTGGTATTATCTTATAGTCTGGGCAGAAAAGGGCATAGCTAGTAAACCTGTGCCAGCCTTCCCCAGGTGTGTGTGTGTGTGTGTGTGTGTGTGTGTGTGTATGTAAATCGAATCTCAAAGTGTGTGTGTGTGTGTGTGTGTGTGTGTGTGTGTGTGTGTGTGTGTGTGTGTGTCAGCTACTTGGGCAGGGACATGAAGCACTGGTTGGACAGAGAGGGTGCTGGAGGTCTTAGCTTAGCCACTCAGCTGAGATCTCAACCCTATAGCTGTGCCAGTGGGGGCTCTTGTTGGGGATCTGGAAAAAAGAGAGAAACCAGCCCCAGACTGATTGTGGTCTCTGTGTGCTATTAAGGAAAATTGCACTTTACTGTGTGTGCAGTTGTCATTCTCCCAGTGCGTACATCCCCTAGCCATTGCCAGTGGTGAGGATTGAGGCTCCCTGATTACTGGGCCAGTGCAGGGTCATCACATATTAATTGGTTGGCAATGGTGGGATATCCACATCACATATTAATTGGTTGACAGTGGTGAGATAGCCACATCACATATTAATTAGCTTGCAGTGGTGTGGATATTGAATTCCTGTAGTCTCTGTACAGTGGTCACTGAAGGTGTTTGTAATCTCAATCAGCCATGCAGTGAACATTCAGAGTTTCACATCACAATTGTTTTTTTTTTTGTTAGCTTAGTTAGTCAGGGACAGCAGGCAAGCATGTCAGCAGAGGAGAATGGCAAGCTGACAAAGAGCCAATTGGCTGAGATGTGCCATGCTAAAGGACTGGTGCATGGAAACATGACTAAGGCATAAATGATTGTAGTTTTGGGCATAGCTACATCACAGACCAGCAACCAGGAGTACAACCAGGCTGGCCTGGGAGATGGACAACTCTCAGAAAATGCACAGCTCAACCTTTCCACAGAGGACTTAAAAATCCATCTGGAGTTAAAGAGACTTGAGCTGGAGGGCAAGTGTTTGGAAATAGAAGCAGCAGAGAGACTGAGACATGCAGTGACTGAGAAAACTGAGAAACTGCAATGTCTGAAGGCTGAGGAAAATGAGAAACTGTGACAGCTGGAACCTGTGGAGAATGAAAGGCAGAGGCAACAAGAAAAGGAGATGCTGACTCTTTGCCTGAGTCATGGAGGTAATGGGGAAGGGAATAACCAAACCCTAGAAGCAACAATGTCAGTAAATGTCTTCCACAATTTACAGAGGGGATAATTTTGATAGTTTCATTCATATGTTTGAGAGGGTATGTAAACAGTATAAGGTTGACCAAGGGCTCTGGGTACAGTTCCTGACGCCCTTACTCCATGGTAAATCTGTAACTGCAATTTCTAAACTGTCTGATAGTGATTGCTTAAATTAAAATGCAGTTAAAATGTGTTTGTTAGAATGCTTTAAGTTAACACCTGAAGCTTATAGGAAAAAGTTTCACAAGCATAGATGCAAGGCAGATGAAAGTGTGTGTGAATATGTTGCTTAACTAAGCAATTATTTTCATAGGTGGGTAAGTGGATGTCAGATCACCACTTTTGAAGGGCTGGCAGACCTTTTGGTGAAAGAACAACCCCTAACACTTTGCCTGAGGACATGAGAATCAGGTTAGCTAATATACAATGCAATACTGCAGATGAGCTGGGGAAGAAGGAAGACCTATACCAGGCAAGCAGGGCATCACTGCACAGGAGTTGAACATGCAGTGCTGCTCATGGATCTAAGGGAACCCATGGTGGGCAGCCCAGACTGCCCCATCAGCGTCCACCAGTAGCCAGGGAAGCCACTATTCCAGGTACATGTCCAGGACCAAGGGTTACATGTTTTAAATGCAACCAGTGGGGCCATGTAGCATATAGATGCCCATGAAGGCAAGATGGGGAACAAAAGAACAAAAGGTGGGAGAGCCAGTAAGTAGGAATAACAAAATGCCAGCAGTAAGTTGTCTCGAGACAGCAATGGTACCAAACTACCACAAAAGGCTATAGCCTATCTTAGTGGATGGGAAAGAGGCCACTGCTAAGAGGAATACAGCCTCTAACTTAACCGTTGTGAAGCCTGCAATGGTTACAGAGGAGCACTACGTGCTTGAGCAGTCTACTCCAGTCAGAGTTTTAGGAGGGACTCTATTCCAAATACCTTTGGCTAGGGTTCTCCTTGCCTGGGAGGGTGAAAAAGGAAGCCAGCAAGTAGGTGTGTTTGAGAATATCCCTGCAGATGTCCTGCTAGAGAATGATTTTGATAATATGGTAGCATGTGTGCATGCAGTTACATGCTGTCAGGCTTGGAGACAAGCATGTGGGTCTGGTAGCCAGGGGGAAAACCAGACAGACCACACACTTGCAGCCAGGACCAGTGAAGTGGTTACTTAAGGGAGGGACCTACTCTGTAGCAGTGAGACTGAAGGTGAACCACAGCTGCGTGTGTGTACTGATGTTCCCTTGGAGAAGGTGACTGCAAGGGCAGAGGTGAGTAGTAGTATACAGGCTGACAGTGAGGCACCGCTAGCAGAGGATGCCAGACTTCCAGTGGAAGGGGAACTGGGAAGAGTTACAAAAAGAAAGTTGAGACAGGCTCAGCTCTCAGACCCTACATTACAAGGCATGAGGGAGGTAGCTAGTGAGGCACCTGATTCTCAAGGGAAGGGGGAATCTGTATACTGGGACAAAGGGTTACTGTATAGAGAGTGGACCCGTGAGGGAGGGCTAGAGGGTGAGAGACTACAGCAGTTGGTAGTGCCCAGAGCCTACTGTCTGGCACTTGTAGCCATAGCCCATGATATTCCCTTTGCAGGTCAAATGGCCATAAAACATACAATGAGAAGTATTATGCAGAACATTTATTGGCCTGGGATTTCCAGAGATGTAACAGGGTACTGCAGGACCTGTGAGCAGTGCCAAAAGGTAGGCAAGGCAGGAGACAAGGTTAAAGACTTTTGAGACTGCCCTGCAATGTTGTTTTAAAATATTTCCTGTAATTTTGAACTCTGAAGTCACTGTGTTGAGTTACTGAGTATTGTCTTGTTATTTTATTATTTATTATTAAATATATTTAAATGTATCTTTGTGGCTGATATTTGTGATACATATTTAAGCTCTTAAAGTACTTGCATATGTATTTGGTGACACTGTACGGGCCACTCCTAATAGCCTGGCGCTTGGTCAAAGCTACCATTTGGATAATAGTAACATTACACAGTAGTATTGGACACCATTTGTAAGGGTCTAAAGCAGCTGATAAGGGTGGACGGTGGCAGTTGGTACTACCTTATAGTCTTGGCAGAAGAGGTCATAGCTAGTAAAGCTGTGCCAGCCTTCCCCAGGTGTGTGTGTGTGTGTGTGTGTGTGTGTGTGTGTGTGTGTGTGTTTGTATATAAATCAAATCTCAAAGTGTGTGTGTGTCAGCTACTTAGGCAGGGACACGAATCACTGATTGCACAGAGAGACTGCTGGAGGTCTTAGCTTGGCCACTCGGCTGAGATCTCAACCCTATAGCTATGCCAGTGGGGTGTCTTATTGGGGACCTAGAAAAAAAGGGAGAAACCAGCCCAGACTGACTGTGGTCTCTGTGTACTCTTAAGGGAAATTGCACTTTACTGTGTATGTACTTGTCATCCTCCCAGTGTGTACGTCCCCTAGCTGTTGCCAGTGGTGAGGATTGTGGGCCCTTGATTACTGGGCCAGTGCAGTATATATATATATATATATATATATATATATATAGTGCAGTATATAAATATATATATATATATATATATATATATATATATATATATATATATATATATATATATATACGCACACACACACACACACACATATATATATATATATATATATATATATATATATTTACAGAGAGAGAGAGATTTTATATATATATATATATATATATATATATATATATATATATATATATATATATGCATCTAGGTCATAAGATCGACTGCTCATATGACTGAAACTCATTTGTCGACAGCTCATTTGTCTGACAAAAAGTATAGGTGGGGGGCTTCACCCCCACACCCCCCCAACTATATATAACAACTCCACAGTCGCACAACAGTGGGGAGGGGGGCAAATCCCAGGTTTTTGCCTTGAATACTTTTTGTCAGCCAAATGAGCTGTCGACCAAATGAGTTTCAGTCATATGAGCTGTCGATCTTATGACCTAGACCCATATATATATATATATATATATATATATATATATATATATATATATATATATATAGATTGATTGATAAAGCTATAGATATGTGTTTAATTGTCTCTATATATTTATTTTATTTATATTTATTTACAGAGATAGTATAAAATATATAGAAAAATATTGATGTAGATATAGATATGGGAGTCTATTACTTATTTAAGAATATTTATATCTCTCTCTCTCTCTCTCTCTCTTTATATATATATATATATATATATACACACACACACACACACACACACACACACACACACACACACACACACACACACACACACACACACACACACACACACACATTTACATCATCTAATCACAAAATGTCTAAAAATTTAACGAAATATATTTTTCATGTAAAACACAGGCAAATCATAATGCATCTAAAACTTCATATGCAGCAAGTACTCCTCAAAATGTTTTTTTGGCTCCATGTAGGGGGGTGAACTTAAATATACTAAATCCAGAGTCAAATGACTGCTAACAAAAGAGAAAACTTCTCACACAGTGAATTATTACCCGCACACTAACACAAACTTCTAGAGACAGATATAACAGTGGGCAATACCTAGGTATGAATAGTACTCAACACAAATTTGCACTGAAAAAGTCATATCGGCAGTAATTTTCTATCCGATGTGATGCAGTCATTTGTGCTTTCACTGAAAAGTGTTTCAGATGAATTGTGACACTGCTTTTTTTTTACATGAAATGTGTTGTAGATCAAATGTGGCATTCTACCTTAATAATGGGTGCTAACCTTAACCTTGCTCCCTTCCTAACCCTTACCTTAAAAAAATCCCTTCCCATAACAATGCCACTACAGAAAACACACACTGACAAAGCTGCATCTATCCCCTTTACCTAACCCTGACCCTAACCTTAAAATACAAACACTCATTCATAAACAAATAAAACTTATCCCCTTACCTATCTCCAACTCTCGAACACATACAAACACTCTCATCCCCCAAAACCCCACCCACTTGACTTGAAACATATTGTCGACATTTTGAATGTTGCACGTTCAACATAAAACTCCATCCTTAGCATTTGTCAGCCAAATGTACACTTGATAAAATGCATGAACCAATCTACTGCCGATCATTAGCGGACCGGAGTTCTGCTGTGGCGACTCCTAACCAGGAAAATCTGAAAGAAACAAACACACACACACACACACACACACACATATCCAATATCATTCAAATCACGGCAACTTTATTACCGAATGCAAAACATGAGTCCCATCATCTTCAATAATGTTATATCACAGCAAATCAACACCAAGCTCCAAGGAATGGGGAACACACATATAAACTGGTTTCCTCAGTTTTAAACAGGAAGTGGCTACAAAATAACTAATAAAGACTTCATTGACAAGAACAGTGCAAACTACTTCAAAATACTAAACAAAATGTAGCCAAAAAATGTTAATAATATTGATAACAGAGAGATTAACACGCAAAATAAAAAAACAAAAATGATAGTCACAGTTCTATCTAGAGATACAATTGAAAATATATACCTAAAAATATATAATTATATGCATATATGCATATATATATATATATATATATATATATATATATATATATGTATATATATATATATATATATATATATATATATATAATATATATATATATATATATATATATATATATATACATATATATATCTATATAAATACACTTATTAATAGATATATAAAAAAGAAATACTAAAGCTATTGTTTTTTTACCTAACCAATTTATAACATTAAACTATATTTCATATTACCTATTTACACAACCAATATAAAATATAATATATAATAAAGCCAAGCATATCAGCAATATCCATCGAGTTCTGGTTTAAAAAGTGCTCCTAAAATTAATAATCCACAATCACTGTTTTTGGGACAAAATTTTATGTTTGGATGCAATAGATAACGACTCATCTATTACCATATCCGTGCCCACCAAAATAAAATGTGCTGCAGTATATTCCAACAGATGTTTAAATAAAGCACTTCTGGGGTGGTTACAATTAATTTCACTCAAACGCACTGCTATTCTCTGTTTTAAGAGTCTTGATGTCTGATCAACATAGAACACTCCACATTAGCAGACTGCTATATAAATAACCCATTCAGTAGTGCAAGTGCTACACATTCTGTTCGCCCCTAGCGAACCCAACCAAGTCCCCATCTAAGAATAGTTCGCTCCCTCCAAGCAACAAGTACAAACAAACTGCAGTGAACAGTAGGAAAAAAGTAGCCCATAAAAGAAGAACTTTGACAAGGTGCTACACATTCTGTTCGCCCCTAGCGAACCCAACCAAGTCCCCATCTAAGAATAGTTCGCTCCCTCCAAGCAACAAGTACAAACAAACCGCAGTGAACAGTAGGAAAAAAGTAGCCCATAAAAGAAGAACTTTGACAAGGTGCTACACATTCTGTTCGCCCCTAGCAAACCCAACCAAGTCCCCATCTAAGAATAGTAAGCTCCCTCCAAGCAACAAGTACAAACAAACTGCAGTGAACAGTAGGAAAAAAGTAGCCCATAAAAGAAGAACTTTGACAAGGTCTTGTATTTAATTAACAACAGCTCCATGATTAACTGTAAACCTAATCCTTAGAACCACTAGTACACTGGGTTCAGAACGCGGCAGCATTCTACCACGCTAAATCCCACAAACAACCTCTTACAGCTAAAAATTGATAGTCCCTGTAAATTCTAAGCTGAAAATTGCAAGAGGTTGGTGTTAAAAAGAAAGAAATTTGGAGAAATTACCATCTTGTCGTTTGCCATTTTTCCTGCCAATACATAGTTGGGAGCGGGATTTGAGCCTCTATCCCTCCCCCTACCTCTGACGCATACGAGGTTACTTAGCTACCCAGGTGTACCGCCATATTTAGAATCACTGCTGTGATCCTGAACCCAGTAGGTAGTCGCACAAACAGGATTTGTAAGTATTATCCTACTAAGTACATATTTCTGTAAATATCCTAGCGACTACATGCAGGGCATATTGAAGTTACTTAAGGGTACAGTATTTCATCTATAAGTGGTAACTGTAGTCAACTTGGTAGCGTGTGTGTGTGCACGAGTTAACTAATGCATTTCGGCAACTCAATCTAGTCGGATTAAGTAATGAAGCTGTGTAAAACATTCTAGCAATATATAGCGAATTGGCGACCTTAAATTAGCTCACTTGCTGTCTAATCTTTATAAATTAACCATGGTTTATGTGTTTGCTGGAGTATTACTTTAAAACTGAACGCCATTAGCACTATATCTTAGCAATTTACAGCATCTGCTCACTGTTACACACAAAGTGATAGTTTAGATAATATAAGACTGCTAAGCTCTTGCTAAATGATATAGTTCTACAAGATGAACTAACAGGAGTGGTGTAAAGAAGTGATAGAGCGTTTTATCTCTGTTTGCATAGCTGTTGTATAATGTTCCCTGATGTTATACATAGACCATAGATGCGAGCTATTTAAATGATGTGTAGGCATGCTAAATGATTCTTAGTTTGGAATCTTTTTAGAACTGTTTTTTATCTCTACTGCATAACTTTTCAGCAAAATACGACAAGTCTTGATGCATGTATATGTGCTTTTCTATCTCTATCCAGGTGCTACACATTCTGTTCGCCCCTAGCGAACCCAACCAAGTCCCCATCTAAGAATAGTTCGCTCCCTCCAAGCAACAAGTACAAACAAACTGCAGTGAACAGTAGGAAAAAAGTAGCCCATAAAAGAAGAACTTTGACAAGGTCTTGTATTTAATTAACAACAGCTCCATGATTAACTGTAAACCTAATCCTTAGAACCACTAGTACACTGGGTTCAGAATGCGGCAGCATTCTACCACGCTAAATCCCACAAACAACCTCTTACAGCTAAAAATTGATAGTCCCTGTAAATTCTAAGCTGTAAATTGCAAGAGGTTGGTGTTAAAAAGAAAGAAATTTGGAGAAATTACCATCTTGTCGTTTGCCATTTTTCCTGCCAATACATAGTTGGGAGCAGGATAAACCCCGCTACGCTCGCCCTCGCTACGCTTGGGCTCGCTCCGCGCCTCTCCCTGCCCCCATATCCCACCCACCCCAGTAGAGCTACATTCATACCTAACAAACCACACCCCCACTTCTCTTCTTTAGCCAATCATCCTGACCTTAAATCCCCACCCACATCTCTAGCAAATTCTTCTATCTAGCCCTCTCATATCTTAACAATTTAATCAATCATTGCCCAAAGAAAATGAAGTCTACAACACCCATCACAATTAAACCAATGCTAAAAATTGTATCCTGTACTCTACTACTTATTATCAAACTATATCTAATAACTAGATATGAAGACCAGGAACTATCAGGTTTTTTCTACCCCAGAGGCCAAACTAGTACCATCCCATCCCTAAGCTGTACTAAACCTAACACCATCCATCTGTCCAGTAAAATATACCATCCCAATCAACACAACCCCCTTAAACTTAAACTAAAGCACCCCAAATACAAACATGAACTTAAACTATTACTCAAGCTTATGAGACTATTAGACTATCTAAGAAAAAATATAACCATAGATGGAGATATCCATCCCAACCCAGGCCCCATATCCACTCCAATTGCAAACACCCTACCGCTTACTCAACCAAACACTCTTCAAATATATCACTTAAACATAAGAAGTATAAATAATAAGATTCATAACTTGCATGCCCTAATAGCAATGTACCACCCAGATATAATGTGTCTAACTGAAACCTGGCTAAAGCAAGGGACCAAAGACAATGAGATAATGCCACCAAGCTATAATATATATAGAGCTGATCGTCTGACAAAAAAAGGAGGCAGCATTGCGGTGCTCTATAAGAGCACACTGAATGTCACTATTAACTCTCCTCAACCACCCCAGATCGCTAATGCTGAAATACTTGCACTAAAACTACAAATAAATAAAGACAAAAGTATCAATCTAATTGTGATCTACATTCCCCCTGGGAATAACTCTGACACCCTTGAACATATCCTCAGCTGGCTATCAAATAACTATCCTCAAGAAACCATTATCCTAGGTGATGTCAATATAGACTGGAAGCAATGCTCCTCAGAAGTCAACCCTACCCACATCAACTTACAAGGATTCTGTCAGTTATTATCTTCCCCCACCAGAATAGGTAATAATAATCAAAAAGAGAGTATCCTAGACTGGATCCTCATCAACAGTCATCCCCAAACATATACGGCCGGAACCCTTCCAAACAATCTAAGCGACCATCTCATCACCTATATTGTGAAAAAGAAGGTAATAAACTCCACCCAGCCTATGTATAGGCCAGTCAGAAATAAGAAGCATTTAGACCTCACTAAATTCCTGATGGAACTTAAATCCTTTAACTGGGCATCCCTTAAGCATCTCCCACTAGAGGAGGCAGTATACCTTTTTAATAGGACATTCCTAGCTATACTTGAGTCCCATGCCCCAATAAGATCAATTAGAATAAAAACAAATATTGCACCCTGGTTAACAAAAAACACCATATCACTAATCAAAAGTAGAAACAAAACCTGGAACACCTGGCGTACAACCAAATCAACCCCAGACCGCATAAAATTTCAACAACTAAGAAATGAGACCAAAAAAGCAACATTATCTGATAAGAAAAATTACTATTGTCAACTCCAAAATAAACACCAAAACAACCCTCAAAAATTCTGGACTGGATTAAATAATCTTCTCCACCCAGGGAAATCCTCTACCCCTACCCCAAAGACACTAAGTGACAAAACACCTGAAGACGTAGCAAATTCCTTTAACAATTTCTTTACTGATACTATACAATCCTTAGCTAACCAACTACCATCCACCAACTCCATTAAATCGGAAAACTTAAAAAAGTCGGAATCGACCTTTAAATTCCAACCTGTCCCTACTGCATATATATGTTCCTTACTGAAGAAACTAAAACCAACTACTCTCTCTGCAGACCTTCTCCCAGCTGAATACTTACAAATAGCAGCAGATGTTATAGCGTACCCTATCTCAATACTAATCAATAGAACCATAGCAGAATCCACAATCCCATCAATATGGAAAGTATCCCATGTCATCCCTCTCCACAAAGGAGGCCTATCAACTGAGCTATCAAATTATAGGCCCATAGCAATACTGTCACCATTGGCCAAAATCAGTGTATACACAAACAACTCCTTCACTATCTTACCATGAACAAATTACTAACAGACACACAACATGGTTTTAGACCCCACCATAGTACAACCACTGCTCTTCTCTCTTTCACCGACACTATCAATCACAATCGAAATGACAAAAAAATATCCTCAGCATTATTTCTTGACCTATCGAAGGCCTTCGATATGGTGAACCACCAGCTACTACATCATACACTAGAAAATCTCCAACTAGACAAACAAGCTCTAGATTGGTTTCATGGCTATCTCTCTGATAGGAAACAAGCCGTACTCTGGCATTCTAAACTTTCCAACCTCCTACCCAATACTATAGGAGTACCCCAAGGATCTATACTGGGGCCTCTTCTGTTTACTATTTTTATAAATGACCTGTATAAAGCCATCCCTGAAGCAACCTGCATTCAATATGCAGATGACTCGACATTAGTCTGTGCTGACACTACTCCTGACAACCTATTATCCAAAACCCAAACATGTTTCAGGGCAGTAGAGAACTGGCTATTAGGACGCAAATTGATCCTTAACCCAAACAAAACCAAATTATTACTCTTCCAACCCACTCAAAAGACCACACCTCTATCCTTTTCTATCCAATCCAAAAATGGGACTGTCATCTCTCCAGACTCCTATACCAAACTATTAGGTGTTTCCATAGATAACAGACTTAGATTTGATATCCATATTAATGAGACCATCAAAACCGTTAAT
>NC_056741.1:309114758-309132258 GCF_019279795.1 Protopterus annectens | reverse complement strand
TTGATATGGCTAGGCTTGTATAGCGATAGCCTAGTACCAACCTATGAATCTATGAACCTATGATAGCCCCTTCTGTAATATGTTAACATTATTGGGGGACTCAGCGATTGCACCATACCTCTAAACTGTATTGAATTTGTTGGTAAATGCTGGTTTTGAGGGCAAAATATTGGGTTGCCATGAAGTCCCAAGTGGCCCCTTTAATTTCCAAATTTCCCAGGTTTTTTTTTAGGACCAATGTGTTCCTGACATCATCACGCGCGATTATGTCAGAATTCATCAGAATTCAGTTGCTGAGCCAAGCCATTCTTTACTACTTAATTTTTAAATTTACCACTCTCCAAGCCTTATCAGGCAATGCACACTGAGTCCTCCAGGTAAGGCAAAAGTGGCAGAGGTTTGCTTATGTCTTATGTGCTGTTTTTAGACAAGTGGAGAGACATTGCTGCATTGATTGATTTTCATTGCTGGCTTGATTGATTTTCACACAAGTGTACTATTAGTAGCCATTGAAGAGATTTTCTTAGACAAGTGGATTTCCACTGCAGCAACTGTTTGCTTATACTGGTCTTATTTGCTGGTTTCTGTAGCTAGTACTTTTGCTGCATTAATTGATCTGATTAGAGAAGTGAGTGGAGAGACAGACTGTTGTGTGTGTGTGTGTCACACCCCAGTTAGGTATAACTGGTGGTTAGGGTTACCCAGACTCAAACCCTGTACCTTAAGTACAAGAAGCAAGAGCCTAAATTCTCTACCCATACCACCACTTGTGATTCAAGGAGTTAAGTCCATAGTTCTCAACCATCTGGAATGTTTGGCTCATACTTTTAGCATGTTCCTCTTAAAATGTGTGGTTTTCTGGCAAACTGGTGAGAACTGAATTCTCTAAATAATGATAGCCATCTAAGTTTCAGTCTTCCTGTCTTTCAGGAAACACATGGTAGCACAAAGCAGTTCATTCTAGCAACTTTCTAAGATTATATAAGCAATGTTTAAAATATGTCCCTCGTTTTGGGCTTTTGCCCCCCCCCCCAATAAATGTTGGTGTTTTTCCAGATTTCTTGTGCTGCATAGTTCTTTAGGGGAGAGAAGTTTATTGCTGCTTTTGCCAACTCTGTTTGTGTTGTTAGTTGCACAACAGATAGTATACTTGCTTTTGATGCAGAAGGCTGTGGGTTCTACTACCACAGTAAGTAGATGGATTGTTGACATTGTACTTTTAAAAGGGGTAGATGCTGCAGTCCTAAGAATGTCCTCTTTGGGAATATAACTAGTAAATATGAACTTGTTATCAGTTTGCCATCCATTCCCTATTACAATATTACTAGCTTATCATTTTTTAATGTAAAAAAAACAAAAAAAGCCTGAGCACTGAATACACAATAAATCCAAGAAAAAACAGAATCCAGCAGTCAGTTCCAACAGAAGGGCTCCAAAATTCCAAATTTATTTTGAAAACCATTGTAAAACTTGTCAAAAAACAACCAGCCAACCGACATAACACTGAATGGTTGAGCACTTTCATCTTAATGAATTGACATCATTAGGACCATCGGTCAAAGTCAACCTAGCCACTGAGGATGCACAAGCCAGTGAATTTCTTCGTGCCAGTCCCAAGCCTGGATAAATGGGGAGGGTTACATCAGGAAGGGCATCCAGTGTAAAACCTTTGCCAAATGATATATGTGGACAACAATACAGATTTCCATACTGGATCGATCGAGGCCTGGGTTAACAACGACCGCCACCAGTACTGTTAGCCAACAAGATGTTATTGGAAATTGGGCTACTGTTGGCCGAAGGAGGAGGAGAAGAAGAGGGGGAAGTCATGCCTGAAGGCATCAAGAGAGGAGAAAGGTCAGGAGTGTGATAGTGAGGTTTGGAACTTTGAATGTTGGCAGTATGACTGGTATAGGGAGAGAGCTAGCTGATATGATGGAGAGAAGTAAGGTTGATATATTGTGTGTGAAAGAGACAAGATGGAAGGGGAGTAAGGCCAGGTGTATTGGAGGTGGGTTCAAATTGTTCTAACATGGTGTGGATGGGTGGAGAAATGGGTAGGGGTTATCCTGAAGGAACAGTTTACCAAGAGTGTTTTGGAGGTGAAAAGAGTGTCAGACAGAGTGATGTTAATGAAGCTGGAAATTGATGGTGTGATAATGAATGTTGTTAGTGCATATGCTCCACAAGTTGGGTTTGCGATGGATGAGAAAGAACAATTTTGGAGCGAGTTGAATGAAGTGGTAGTGAGTGTACCCAAAGGTGATTGGAGCAGATTTCAATGGGCATGTTGGTGAAGGGAACAGAGGGGATGAGGATGTGATGGGTAGATATGGTGTTAAGGAGAGGAATGCAGAAAGTCCGATGGTAGTGGATTTTGTGAAAAGAATGGACATGGATGTGGTAAATTCGTATTTTAAGAAGAGGGAGGAGCATAGTGTGACATACAAGAGTGGAGGAAGATGCACACAGATGGATTATATCCTATGCAGTAGGGCCAGTTTGAAGGAGATTGGAGACTGTAAAGTGGTGGCAGGGGAAATCATAGCTAGGCAGCATAGGATGGTGATCTGTAGAATGACATTGGTGATCAAGAAGAGGAGGAGTATGAGGGCAGTGCCAAGGATCAAGTGGTGGAAGTTGAAAAAGGGTGATTGTGATGTGGAGCTCAGGGAACAGTTAAGACAGGCACTGGGTGGCAGTGAAGAGTTACCAAATAGCTGGGTAACTATAGCAGAGCTGGTAAGGGAGACCGCTAGAAAGGTGCTTGGTGTGACATCTGGCCTGAGGAAGAAGGACAAGGAAATCTGGTGGTGGAATGTGGAAGTACAGGAGAGTATACAGAGAAAGAGGTTGGCAAAGAAGAAATGGGATTGTCCGACAGATGAAGAAAGTAGGCAGGAGTATAAGGATATGAGGTGTATGGCAAAGAGAGAGGTGGCAAGGGCTAAGGATAAGGTATATGAAGAGCTGTATGATTGGCTAGACAGAGGGATCAAGTTGGGAAGGATGTGCAGCAGGTAAAGGTGATAAAGGATAATGAGGGAAATGTACTCACAAGCGAGGAGTGTGTGTTGAGCAGATGGAAAGAGTACTTTGAGGAGCTGATGAATGAAGAGAATGAGAGAGAGAGAGAGAGAGAGAGAGAGAAGGTTGGATGATATGGGGATAGTGAATCAGGAAGTGCAGTGGATTAGCAAGGAGGAAGTAAGGACAGCTATGAAGAAGATGAAGAATGGAAAGGCTGCTGGTCCAGACGATATACCTGTGGAAGCATGGAGGTTTTTAGGAGAGATGGCAGTGGAGTTTTTAACCAGATTGTTTAATGAAATCTTGGAAAGTGAGAGGATGCCTGAGGAGTGGAGAAGAAGCGTTTGGTACCAATTTTTAAGAATAAGGGTGATCTGCAGAGCTGTAGTAACTACAGAGGGATACAACTGATCAGTCACAGCATGAAGTTATGGGAAAGAGTAGTGGAAGCTAGGTTAAGAAGGGAGGTGATGATTAGTGATCAGCAGTATGGTTTCATGCTGGGAAAGAGCACTACAGATGCAATGTTTGCTCTGAGGGTGTTGATGGAGAAGAATAGAGAAAGTCAGAAGGAGTTGCATTGTGTCTTTGTGGACTCAGAGAAAGCATATTACTGGGTGCCTAGAGAGGAGTTGTGGTATTGTATGAGGAAGTCATGAGTGGCAGACAAGAATGTAAGAGTGGTACAGGATATTTACGAGGGTAGTGTGACAGTGGTGAGGTCTGCAGTAGTAGTAACAGATCCATTTAAGGTGGAGGTGGGATTACATCAAGGATCAGCTCTGAGCTTTTTCTTATTTGCAATGGTGATGGACAGGCTGACAGATGAGATCCGACAAGAGTCCCTGTGGACTATGATGTTTGCCGATGACAGTGTGATCTGTAATGACAGTGGGTCTATATTAGATTAATGAAGTTTCAGAACTTCAAATACCATATGGTCGACACCATATGATCGAAGTTCTGAAACTTAGAAAATCTAAAAAAAAAAAAAAAAAAAAACCCAAAAAAACAAAAGTAAGTGCTTTAACTCATTACCGTGTCTTCAGTTGATATAGTAACAGCTGCATTCAAATTGCTGGAACCTGTGTTCTGAGAGACTGCCTTACAGATTATCTGCAAATATGCAGAGCTGAGTATATTTTTTTGGTTATAGAGTTTGTTAATTGTTGCTTAAATCTCTGTTGAAACTGTTGTCTCACTGTTCTGAGAGACTGATAGGCAAATATACAGAGCTGAGAATATTTTTTTGGTTTTAAAGTTTGCACTGTTAGTTGTTGCGTAGATCTCTGCTGAAACTGTTTGTAAATTTGGTGGCTTTTGCAGTTGCCCACCCCACTGTAGATTTGATCTGGGATACTCCCCCAATCCCATCTCTTTGCCACATTCTACCTAATAAACTATTTCTGCACTTGCTTTTAGTCCTTTTTTATTTAATTGCATTTTTTAAACTGTGTTTGGTCTAATATTGCTGCATACTCATGTGCTAGCTTGCACTGCATATGAATTGTTTTTACTACTGTTTTTGCTACTTTTCTGTAAAAAAAAAACTGTAAGCCCGTTTCCTACCTTTCCTGTAACTAGTGTTCCAGATACAGATTTGCTGTATCCAGGACTGTATGTAAGCTTCTGAGCCCCCAATCCTTTCTGTGTTGGAGGGAAGCCTTCTAGCTTATCAGTGGGAGTGGTAAACACTAGGTAACCCATCTACCACATAAGGAGTGGTTCTGGCCCAGAAATTGTAGTTACTGGCCATTTGGGCAATCTTCCATCTCTCTCAACTTTCTGATTTGAAAGCCTGCATTTGCACTTGTTTCTGTCCTGTAACTCGTCTAGTGCAGATACAGATTCTTAGTTTTAGCACTTAAATTTGCTTATTCATGCTCAGCACTTATTCAGAACTTGTAAGCACTAAATAAGCTACTAATTACTATAGCACTCAGTCTTCCTCATTACCTAGAGGAAAACAGTTTTTGTACTTACTTTTCTCACTTGCTTAGAGAAAAACAGCTCTTGTACTCACTTTTCTCACTTGTCTAGAGGAAAATAGTTTTTTATTCAGGCATGTCCAAGGGTCAGCTCCCAGTGTTCTCTCCTGTCCATCTTGTGAATCTGGGCATCTTGAGGCAATGTAGAAATTGCCTCATGTACATAAACAACCCTCTCCTCCTACCACCCAACACTACAACCTGTGAGAGATGCACTTATCTAGCCAAACTGGAGGTAAAGCTCTCTCCAACCAAGACTAAACTTGACAGTCATGAGGAGAAGGTAAACATTTGCACCACACCACACTCATCACATAGTCTCACTAAATCTACACCACCAAAATCCACACATAGTAACACAAAAACATTCGCAGAGGCTCTCAATAATAATCTGTCTAAGCAACAGAGACCTCCAAAGCAGAAACACAAGCAACCTCCATACCCCAACACAACTCAAATGACACAGAGCCCACAGACTCAGTGTGCCACTCAACGACAGCCAATAAGGCAAAACAACGTACCCAACACACTAGTCATAGGTGACTCTATAGTCAGGCATACTGATGTCCCACTCACCAGGCTAGACAAGGAGAAGGTTACTGTCAGCTGCCTGTTGGGTGCCAGGATCCACCACATAACTCACGCACTCAGGTCACTCCACAACAAGTACAAATATGACTCTGTCATTGTCCATTTTGGTGTGAATGACATGAGACGTACCTCCCTGGACTACATGAAAAGAGACATGGAAGAGCTCTCCGATCTTGTAGCCCAGGCAGGTATGACCCTAGCCCTGAGTAGCATTCTGCCATCACCCAGAATAATATTGCAGTACAAGGGCAAAATGATTGACTTCAACAATTGGCTAAGTTTCTGGTGTCATTCTAAAGGGATCCAGTATCTGTCTGCTTGGGATGACATGGTCGACAGACCACGATGTTTTGCCACAGATGGCCTGCACCTGTTACCCCTGGGATTCCGGATACTGACTAAGGCTCTTGCTGCCCCTATAGTGCCTTTTTTAGGCAGGGTTCAAATAACAAATTCACCACCATAACAGGAACAGGCAAGCAAAAACTGAGGGTAATGCTACTCAATGCTAGAAGTCTAAATCTCAAAATGCACTCACTCGAGGCACTCCTTAAAATGGAGAACATCGATATCTGTGCAGTGACTGAGACCTGGTACAAGGCTCCAGAGAGCACCCCTGCTCTACCAGGTTATAACTCATACTACACTTTTCGGCCATGTAACCAGGACCAAAACACCAAAGGCGGAGGTGTGTCCATATTCATTAAGGATATCCACACCTCCAGGCTAGTTGCTCAGCATAATGCATGCAAGGTTATCCAAGTGCAACTACCTCTGCGCAAAACTGCAATCCAAATTGTAGCTTGCTACAGATCCCCCACCATGCCCCAGGATTCCCACTCCTCTTTTCTTGATGTACTGGAAATATTAGGGTTCAACCAAACACCCTAATAATGGGCGACTTCAACTACCCCACCATTAACTGGGAAAACTACTCATGTACCAACTCCTTAGCTCAACGCTTTCTGGAATTCATAAACTCCAATGCCCTGGATCAACTTATCCACACCCCCACAAAGGGCAACAATATCCTAGACCTAGTCATTACCAACATGAGTGACCGGTGTTCCACACCTGAAGTCAACTCCTCGTTGGTCCGATCCGACCATAAGCTTATCACCCTTGATATCCACATTCAGCCCCCACCCCACATTAAGGAAACCACAGTAAAAAATTTCTCCAAAGCCAACTTCATGCTTCTTAAGACAGAAGTGGTGAACTTCATGACACCCATGCAGATGGACAATACAATTACAACTGCTGAATCCTATACAAATGCACTCTATAAACATGGATTGTGCTATCCCAAACTGAACCAAGATGCTATCTTCCAAAAAAAGAAGCCAATCTGGTGGTCCCCTGCCATAAACAAACTGTACAACAGAAGGAAGAAACTTTTGCAAAAGAGAGTAAAATCCCATGAGTGGAGGAGCTCCCTGGTCAGCCTCAGTAAGAAGCTGAGATCCCTTATAATATCCTCCAAAGCTAGCTATGAAAACAAAATCACCACTGAATCCAAAGACAACCACAAAGCATTCTATAGCTATGTCAAGAATCTAGATGGCAACACCCAGATCTGCTCTGAGTTACAGCACAAAGGCATGAAAATTACAAAACCAACTGATATTGCCAGTATCCTGGCAGATAGGTTCAGTGCTAACTTTACCCCCCTCTCACCCCCTACAGGGACCATATCTATACAGGAAGAATGCAGAGTCCCTGTAATCACAACTACACAGGTAAAATCTGCACTCTCTAAAGCCAAAAACACAGCATCCATGGGACTGGACAACATCCCAGGTTGCATTTTACATGAACTTCAGAAAGAACTGGCTCCCCACTTAAGCACCATGTTCAATAATAGCTTCACATCAGGCTTTGTGCCCACTGAATGGCGCACAGCAACAGTTATCCCACTCCACAAAGGAGGAGCCACCACTGATCCCGGGAACTATCAACCTATTAGTCTGACAAGCCTGGTCTGCAAGGCCATGGAATGTATCATCATGGAACTCATAAACAAAGACATTGGTAACCTCCAAACTCTGGATCCCACCCAGTTCGGTTTGTGAAAGGCAGATCTTGCCTCCTGAACCTGATCGACTTCTTTGAGGCAGTCACCAAAGCCATGGATGAGGGTAAGGTGGTTCACACAGCCTATCTTGACCTCAACAAGGCTTTCAACACCATCCCCCATTCTGGAATTATAGCTAAACTCACTAAACTAGGCATAAATCCCTATGTCACAAGATGGGTTGCCAACTGGCTCACTGACAGAACTCACACTGTAAAAGTTGCAGACTCCAAATCTGACCTCAAAGCAGTGACAAGTGGAGTATCACAGGGTTCAGTCCTGGGACCTCTCCTGTTTGGTATCTACTTCTCTGAAGTACAGGCTAACACAGAAGGCCTCTGGCTAATGAAGTTCACAGATGACTGCAAACTAGGAACCATAGTCAAGTCCCCAAATGATGTGGAAATCCTACAGAAGGGACTCACTGAGACAAATGCCTGGTGTCAAAGCCATGGCCTCAAGTTCAATGCCAAAAAGTGCAGTGTCATCCCCTTTGTTAAAAACTCTGTACCCATGAACTACCACATAGGCAGCAATCTACTTAACACCGAATGCGTGATAAGAGACCTTGGGACCCAGGTGGACAGTAGTCTCTCCTTTGATAGTCACATTGCCACAGTAGTCAGGAAGTCCTACGTGGCACACTTCATCATAAAAGGGTTGTCATCCAGGAAAAAAGAGGTCATTGTTCCCCTCTACTCGTCACTCATTAGACCCATTTTAGAGTACAACTCCCCTTTTGGAATGTACCTCACAAGACATCTGCAGCAGCTGGAAAGGCCACAGAAGTACCTCACAAAGAGGATTACTGGTCTCAAACAAATGCCCTACACTGACTGCCTCAAAAAACTCCAGCTTTATTCCATAGCATATCGCCTACTCCGAGGTGAACTCTGCCTAAAATATAAAGCTAGGTCAAACCCTGAGCTGTTGAACATGCTACACCTAAAGCAATCCTAATCCCTCCGAGCTACATGCTCTGGGGACCTAAACCTTGTCACCACAATAAACAGGACACGCTGGAGGGGTAGATTCCTGTCCCAGAGACTTCCTATACTCTGGAACAAGCTATCCATCTATGTCAAGCAAAGTTCTTCATTAGCACTCTTCAAGAAAAAATCTTGATGAATGGATGGGAAATATGAAATACACCCCAGGGATCACTTCTGTGTCTCTGCTGGACAGTGGCACAGGAAATTAACTTTCTTGGGTGGCGTAAGCTATGGAACCTTGCTGGCTAGGATTATGTAGGCCCTTGGGCTGATAGCCTAGTATCTACCTATGCACCGATGCTATGGAACCTTGCTGGCTAGGATTATGTAGGCCCTTGGGCCGATAGCCTAGTATCTACCTATGCACCGATGAACCTATGAATATCCGAGTGACACCTCCAGGTGCATCTGCAGTTAACTCTTGCTGACGCCCCTAGGCGTCAAATATTGCTTCTTCATATTTGCATCAGTAATTCCAAAACAATGCTATGTATAAGGTTTTTAAAAAAAATCATCTTAAAGCTTACACAAGGGCAAACTCGACTGCATTTATACTGGACCTCTTTCTACTGCAGTTAAATAGATATTAACTGTTGTTTTTATGGTGTTAATTTATATAGACATAATGTTCACATTTTTTTAAATATCTCAACAACCAAGTAACAGAAAGAAATCCTTAGCCTCATTTGAAAACTCTCAGCTAGATGAATAAAATGCTGCTGACAGTATATGTGTATCTTGAGTGGTTGCTGAGATATTCTATGTTGTTTACAAAATAACACAAATGTAATAATTACTGTGTTTACTATGACTTATAAAATTTAGTTTAAGACCTAGAACCTAAAGAATACTACCACTATAAAAACAGCTTATTCAGAAGAGTTTGCCATTTATATTTCTTTCATAACTCCTGTGTTTCCAGAAATAGGAACATTTGTTTGAAATGTGAGGACATAATTTGATTCTGTGAAAAGGCTTAGGCTCTGCCCATTGGAAGTTACAGTGCAAACTTCCTGAGCTCCATTGGAGTGAATGAGTTAAGCAGGGGGGCTGTACCCCCCTGCAACCCCCCCACACCTCCCGCTACTTAAATATACCAACTCCGAGATTGCTCTACAGCATAGGAAAGAAAAATCTTCCCTTTCTGTGCCATTCTCCATTAAAGTGCGATCTCGGACTTGGTATATTTAAGTAGCGGGGGTGGGGGTGGGGGTGCAGGGGGGCTTGCCCCCTGCTAAAACACTTTTAGTTTACTTTCCTTTGTTTTTTTGTTTTTTTTTTAGATTTTTGAAGTTTCAGAACTTCAATCATATGATGTCGACGGTATGGTATTCGAAGTTCTGAACCTTCATTAATCTAATATAGACCCGTGACAGTATGGAGCAGGTTGAGGAGACCCTGGAGAAGCAGAGATATGCTCTAGAGAGGAGAGGAATGAAGGTCAGCAGGACTAAGACAGAATATATGTATGTGAATGAGAGGGAGGCTAGAGGAATGGTGTGGATGCAGGGAGTAAAGTTAGTGAAGGTGGATGAATTTAAATACTTGGGATCAACAGTTCAGAGTAATGGTAAGTGTGGAAGGGAGGTGAAGTAGAGGAGCAACTATAGACCTTGGGAACTATTGCCCCATTAGCCTGATGAGTTGGATATGCAAAGCTATAGAACACATCATCATGGACCTAATATACAAGGATATAGGGAATCTCCAAACTCTGGATCCTACACAGTTTGGTTTTGTGAAGGGTAGATCATGTCTGCTCAACTTGGTCGACCATTTGAGTAAGTCACCAGAGCTATGGATGAAGGCAAGGTGGTTCATAATGCCTACCTTGATCTGGCTAAGGCCTTTGATACCATTCTGCACTCAGAAATAATAGAAAAACTCACTAAGCTAGGCATCAACCCCTATATCACTAGGTGGGTTGCAAACTGGCTCACAGATAGAACCCACAGTGTGAAAGTAGCTGTCTCCAAGTCAGACCTGTCATGAGTGGAGTCCCACAGGGTTTGGTATTGGGTCCTCTTCTGTTTGGTATCTACTTCTCTTAAGTCCAGGCCAACATGAAGTGACTCTGGCTGACAAAGTTCGCAGACGATTGCAAGTTGGGAACTATTACTAACTCACCAAGTGATGTTGACATCCTACAGAAAGGCCTCACTGAGACCAATGACTGGTATCAGAACCATGGCCTTAAGCTCAATGCCAAAAAATGTGTCGCCACCCCCCTTGGGAAAAACCCAGTTCCCTTGAATTACCACATCAATGGTAGTCAGCTGAACACAGAGGGCATTATAAGAGATCTGGGAAAACAGGTTGACAGCAATCTCTCTTTTGACCACCACATTGCCGCTGTGGTCATAAAGTCCTTCTATGTGGCACATCTCATTACTAAGGGTTTTGCATCCAAGAAGAAAGAGGTTATTGTCTCCCTCAACCCTTCTCTCATTAGGCCAATCATTGAGTGCAATGCCCCATTTGGCATGTACCTCACTAGACACCTGCAACAACTGGAGAGGCCACAAAAGTTCCTCACAAAGAGGATCCTAGGCCTTAAACACTTGTCCTATATGGACAGACTAAAAAAAATCTCCAACTATTCTCTGTCTCATATCGCTTACTTAGAGGCAATCTCTGCTTGACTTACAAAGCCATGTCTGACCCAGCTCTGTTAGAAATGCTACATCTAAGGAAATCCCAATCCCTCCATGCCACATGCTCCAGAGACCTCAACCTCATTACCACAATTAACAAAACATGCTGGAGGGACAGGTTCATAACCCAGAGACTGCCCATGCTCTGGAATAGACTTCCCATACATGTCAAGCAGAGCACCTCACTGGCCCTCTTCAAGCGAAATCTTGTTGAGTGGATGGGAAATAGAAAAGTCACCCTGGGGATCACTCCAGTGGCTCTACTCAACAGAGGCACTGGGAACTAAGGTCGGGTGGCATGATGCCAGTGTAATCCTATGGGCTAGGCTTGTAAAGGCTCCAGGGCCATTAGCCTAGTACACACCTATGAGCCTATGAACCTATGATAGTTCTACAATAGGTTGCTTAAATATTTTCCATAGAAAATATTGTTTCATAATGATGATCTTTGTAGAAATTATATTGAATGTATTCCTAGTGTTAACTAAATCCATATATTTTTACAGTTATTTGAATTCAATTAATTGCTACACTTCTCTGCTTTGAAAGAACTGATTGCATTTGCCAAAAAGCGCTCAGTCTGTAAATCTGCCTATCTGCTGATTTCCTGTTTTTCAGTCCAGCTCATCTATTTTCTGGCTGTAGAAGTTTGAAGCAGTTAATTTTATTTTTATAAAAGAAAACTGTATTTCATTTTGCAGTTTGCACAAGTTCAAAGTTTGATACAAGTTCAAATATTAATTTAAATAAAGCACTATTCTGTTTATTTTGAGTGAAATATTTTGTCTGTTCTTCAATTTGCATTTAAAAGTTGGTATCTCACAATTCCACCAGAGTGTGCAGGGTTACATAACTATGTATGCAACTTTTATGTTAATCAGCATACAGATTTGTACCTATTTTTCATATGCTTTTGTCCAGATGTTTTATGATTTCAGGTTGAGAGGTATGGATTGCACTCAGTCTGCAATCATCAGCAAGCTTGGCAAGCCAAAGTCCATCTACTTTACTGTTTCAAGGCCCAGCAGAGATCCTTGCAGTATGCCACTGGTAACTGGTCTTCTGATAAAGGTGGAGTCACCAGCTCTGACTGCATGTTCTGTCGGTAAGCCCATTGGCTACCCATCTAGTGATGTAAGGGTTAATCCCCAGTTTTTAATTTCTCCAAATCTTTTGGGTTTCTAATAGCATGATTGGAATGGACCCCATTCCTAAGTCAAAGTATGATTAAAGTTCATGAAATTAGTTTTATTTCAATCTTTGATGTCAGCCAAAAGTGCTATTCACAGCACCTGCAATGTGCCCAGTAATGACTCCTTCTGCATTTTGTATGGAGTTACATGTACTGGTAACATATCTAAATAAGAGTGTAGATTCTGTTTTATAAGACCTGTTGCTCCTACTACTGTTGGAACTAGCTGGGTTTCTTTCTCCCACATTGCTCTCATTTCTGCCTGCAAATCCTGATATTTTATGACTTTGTCTCTCTCTCTCTCTCTCTGTATGCAAGACACTGTAGTCACTGGGTGTAGCAATTTCAATGATCAATGATACTTTTGTCTTCTATTCATGGACCACTATATCAGGTTTTCTCGCATCTATCTTTTGAACTGTTGGTAATGGGTGATCCCATGTGATGTTGACTTTACCATTTTTTATGATGCCCCACGGCCCATGCTTCCAGTGTTCCCCAGCTACTTCAATACCACAATTCTTGCACAATCCCCAGTGCAACAGTCCCACCCCATTACCATGCCTTTCAGTATACAGTCCTTCTGCCATTAGTAAGTCACAACCAGCAACAAGGTGTGCAACTGTTTCTAAATCTGTCCTACAATACCTACATTTGTCTGTTTCTCCCACATGTTCAATGGACCCTGCAAACCAAGATGCACATAGTCTGTCTTGGGCCAACAATATTAACCCTTCATCCTTTGGTTTGAACTTACCTCTCCTTAACCATTCCTGTATTCAGTCCTGATCAACATAAGGTTCTTCCAGGAGTTTTATATACTTGCAACTATATTTATGCATTTTTACACATTTCTTGCCCTCTCATCTGATCCCTCACCCCAAATTGCTTTCTTCGTCCCCTGGCAAATTCAGTTTTCATCTGACTTCTATCCACTTCTGGTTCGACTTCCATTCCCACTTGATGATGATATGCTTCTGCCAGATTAAGAAGGAAAGTCATCCCAGACTTATTCTCCTCATGTTTCAAAACTTTCACTATGTTTCGGTCTAGTGAGGTCAGTAGATATGTATACAGTCCCACGATTGCAGATCTATACATGTAATCAATTTCAAGGAGGCCCATACCTCCTTTGGAATGGGGAATATATAATCTTGGCATGCACAGATCTCCATAAATCACTTGATGAGCATGAAGCATCCCTCTTGTTCTCCTGTCTAATCCATCCAACACCCCTTGTGGCCAGTTAGAATAGGAAAAACAAACTGGTCTACAGCTTGAATTTCATTCCCAGATGTCAAAGCTGCTTTCAGGATCAATTTAAGTCTTCCAAAACATTAATCACTAAGTGCCATTTGCATCCATTCATGTCCCATTGCTAATTCTTCATCAATCCCCAAACACCTATACACTTCCTCTTGCTCATGTTCTTTTATATCACATTCTTGTCTCAAACTGATGTTTTATTGCTGTTGCAGCTTTCCTGCTTTAAAGGCTGCTTTTGCACATTTATCAAGATCAAATCACATTCTTATATCATCTAAAAAAGTTTTGACTACTTGCAGTTGTGCTTTCAGTTCCTTGTCTGATGAACTATCGACATTGTTGCTTTCTGGGAGTCAAATTATCGCCATGACCTGATCTGTTAAGCAGACAGCTTAATGGGTTAAGGGCAAGGCAAAAGAGCAGCAGTGACAGAGACTTGGAATATGCCCCTTTGGATTTTGAGGGCATTCTATGGAAAGTTCCAGAGCTTCTTCCTGTGCCACATTCTCTTCAGGTTTACCCCATGTCATCCATTGCTTTTTCATATGGGAACTCACTGGCCTATCACTCCACGGCATTGACTGTGTCAGAATTGCCACAGTTTCATGTTCCTTGCCTTGCTGAATAGCTCCAAATGATCTTTTGTACTGGTTTCCTATGGGAGGATCCAAAGTATCTTCATATGTCAACTGATTAGATGATTCCTGCTCCACTGTTTTTTCCTTAATTTAGGTATCAATTGCTCTACCCTGTTGTGTTGCTATCTGAGTTAAATTTTCTACACTAAATCCTCCATTTTGTAGGTGCTCCATAGCCTCAGTTTGTATTTTTTTAACTTCTCCATTACTAATCCTCTTTTTTACTTTTCCTTTGTCATCTTATTTTTTGTATTGTAAAGTTTTCCATGTCTGGATGTCTTTGCCTGTATTTGTCTTCAAATATCTTTGTTGCTGCTGTTTTTGCATTGATTAGTTTTGCTTTCTCCTTTGCATTAATATTGCACCATATTAAATCTCTTTTTCTTTCTCATATCCATATTTCTTTTTCAGAGGCCTCCTGCTCCTCTTGTTTCTCATTTCTTTGGGGACTAGTTGTTCCATCTTACTATGACATGACCTGTGTTAGACTTTCTACACTGAATTCTTCACTTAGCACATATTCCATAACTTTAGCTTCTATTTTTTTTTAACTTGTACTTGACTGTTCTACCTCTTTGTGATCTTATTTTTTATTGTGAAATGTTCCATATCTGGATGCCTTTGCGTATATTTCTCCTCGAATATCTTTGGGGTTGCCTTTTTTTGCACTGAATAATTTGGCATTCTCCTTTGCATAAATATTGTACCATATCAGAGATCTTTTTCTTTCCCATGTCCATATTTCTTTTTTTATACCCTTCAAATGTCTCTAAATTTTGTTCTTTAAATTTTTGCGCTTCCTCAGTCACTTCTTTTTCTAAATGGCACAAGGTTTCTTGGTCTGTATAGTGCTTTTTATGGATCTGTTGTATTAATGAACACAATTTTTTATTTGAAGCTTCTGACAGTTTTTCTTGTGGAAGTATTTTTCTTTCCTCTAGTTTCTCCCTTAACCTTTTCTTATATCTTTTGCCTGGAAATAGTAACAATACATAATTTCTTTCTTATCCTCAATAGTGCACTCTATCGTCTGTATGGCTGTTTTTGACCTATAAGTTGTTGTGATTTTTGTGGACTGCTACTTCCTTCTACAACAGGGGGGCATCCTCCCTCGGGCCTTGCCTAGCCCCATTGTAGGAATGTTTCCATGTCTTGAGGATTCTACACTGTCATTTTTTTCCAGCCCTGGTACCAGTGCACCAACCAGGATTGGGCACTTTTTTATCCTGGGACTTGTGCACCCAGCTATCTTCTTTACTTTTTAACCTGCTTCTGTCCATGATATGTGCCACATATAAAATACAGTCTATATCTTAGCGTTGCCTTGGTGAGATTTTGTGAAAAACAGGGTCTCACCAAGACTTGAGAATGAATTCAGTTCTAGCAATACTTCTCTTCTTTTACTGATTTTATCTTCTCTCCATTTAGACCCCTAATCCCCAGAAAAAAACTTAGAAGATGCACTGATAACCTATTTATACTTGAGGTTCAGCAGGGTGGTTTTTTTTTAGGATAACCTGGTTTTGATCTGGTTAGGTACAGCTGAGTCTATACAGTTGCTTAAGTATTTATATAGGGCATTTGTGTATACCTCTGCATAAGCACTCGTTGTGTGTGATTGTGGGGGTATAACATTTTTTATATCATTGCTTAGAAGGCTGTAGTTTGTTTTGGAAAAAAATTTTAGTTTTTTTGCCCTTGTGTCAAGTTCAGTTGTTACTTTGAATGAGACTGAGGGCATCACACAAGGGGGAGAGAGCTCTGCCCCCCATGTTGGTGAGTACTATGTCTAGAACATTTGAGCCCTTTGTGGGGGGTACAGACTAGCTGTTTCAGATCATTTGTATTGACAAAGTCCTGGAACCTCTGGGTGAGCATGTTTGTGCTCATGTATGTCACCCATTGAAATTTCCCACGATTAAGGTGTTTGGCTGTATGGCGATTGACTCCACTAAATCCAGGTAGGCTGTATGCTTTTCTTGGCTTATGGTGGGGGACCTATAGCTAGCAATGGTGTAGTAGGGTATTTTGCCTGTAGTTAATTGGACATGGCGTAGTTCAAGAGAGTCATACTATTTCACCAGTCTCCAGGTGTATCTGGCTTTAATGAAGATGGATGCACCTCCACCTTTGGGTCTTTCATGCTCATTTTGAGGTCTTAACATATGGAATACATTGTAGCCTCACACAGCTAGGGTGCTCTCTGTGGCCTTGAACAATGTGTCAGTGACTGCACCAATGTCAGCATCTTCTAAAGTATGGAGTGCTTCCAGGAAGTGCAGTTTCCTGTTTAAAACCCTAGCATTAAATAGCAGAACCTTGAGTTTATCTTGAGTGGATTTTGTTACATCAGAAATGTTGTTGTTTTGACATTGCCTAAAAAGTCACTATGGGGGAGGCAAGCACATTTGCTAGTATTGAAAACCTAGAGAGAATAGGTGCAGACCATTTCTGGCAAAGCAGTGTGGCCTGTCGACCATGTCTTCCTGGGTTGACAGATAATGATTTACACTGGACTGATACCAGAAGCTAAGGCAATTGTTGAAATCAATCATTTTTTGTTTATATTGTGGCATCATCCTGGGCGAAATTAGAATGCTACTTAGGGCTAGGATCAGACCTGCCTGGGCACATAATCTAAGAGTTCAGTCACATCTCTCTTCATATAGTCCAGAGAGTTACATCTCAAGTCATTTACCCCAATATGGACAATGACAGAGTCATAACTGTACTTGTTGCTAAGTGACTTGAGTGCATTCATGATTTGATGGATCCTGGCACCTGACAGGCAGCTGACCATGGCCTTCTCCTTGTCCAGCCTGATGAGGGGGACATCTGTGTCTCACTATGGAGTTGCCTACGACCAAGACACTAGGTTTTGAGGTGCTTTGCCTTGGGGGTTTATTTGCTGAGACACTGGTAAATGTGTTATTATGTGTAGTGGTTTCAATTTGCATAGCAATGTGTGCAAGTGGTTTACATTTGGGAGGTCTCCGATTTTTTGATAGGCTTCTAGTGAGTACCTCTGCATATGTGGGTTTATGTGTTGTGTCCTTATTTTGTGTGAGAGGAAGT